>NC_134359.1:19315774-19515774 GCF_048569485.1 Anomaloglossus baeobatrachus
CCTGTGCTTCCCCCGCCTTTATCATGTGAGTCTGCTGCAGCCTGGTGTGAATTTGGGTCTTGATATAATAATTGTAAGTATGGCTGGTTTCTCCTCTGTGATGGCTTTTTTTTAACTTTTGTCCTTTTTTTTTTTCCCAGCGTATTGTATGTGCATGCAGAGATTTCTTTTTTTTATCAGAGGAAGCGATTCAAAAAATGTGTTAATGATGTATAAAAGGCTCTTCCTACTCTATTCTATTATAACTCAACTTTTCTGCAATTTTTTCATTTTAATTTTTCATATTTAGAGCGGCACGGTGGCTCAGTGGTTAGCACTGCAGTCTTGTGGTGGCTCAGTGGTTAGCACTGCAGTCTTGTGGTGGCTCAGTGGTTAGCACTGCAGTCTTGTGGTGGCTCAGTGGTTAGCACTGCAGTCTTGTGGTGGCTCAGTGGTTAGCACTGCACTCTTGTGGTGGCTCAGTGGTTAGCACTGCAGTCTTGTGGTGGCTCAGTGGTTAGCACTGCAGTCTTGTAGTGGCTCAGTGGTTAGCACTGCAGTCTTGCAGCGCTGGGGTCCTGGGTTCAAATCCCACCAAGGACACCATCTGCAAGGAGTTTGTATGTTCTCCCCGTGTTTGCGTGGGTTTCCTCCAGATTCTCCGGTTTCCTCCCACACTCATACTCATAGGGAACCTAGATTGTAAGCCCCAATGGGGACAGTGTTGCCAATGTATGTAAAGCGCTATATAATTAACAGCACTATATAAATGAATAAATATTATATTATTATTATTATCCTCTTCAAGTTTTGTAAAAACAAACACCTGAAATAAGAAGGTGCTTGGTCTCTCTGAAGCGACTTCTAGAGTAATCTGCTCCGATCTAGGAACTGTCCAATCAAGAGGCTGCAAGAAAGAAAGTTTTCAAGCAAATTTAAAACTTTCTGAAACCGAAGGAAGCGGTTTCCACTAGAAATATTGTCAGTTCAGGTCGCCTAAAAAAACCTGTGGTTAACCTCAGGCGCTATGTCCGTCAGACCCCGCTAAGGCTGCTTTCACACCTCCGTTTTTTCCTGTGCGGCACAATCCGGCTCTTTGCATAAAAAAACACAACCGTTTTTTTTGCTGCCGGTTGCGGTTTTTCTTGCATAGACTAACATTAGTGCCGCATTGTGCCGCATGGGCTTGCGTTCGGTCTGGTTTTTGCCGCATACGGCAGATTTAGCCAATGCGGCGGCCGGATGGAACGTTGCCTGGCACGTTTTTTTGTGCGGCAAAAAAACCCCGCATCACGCCGCATCCGGCTGCTGCGGCGCATTTTCTCATGCATGCCTATGGGTGCCGGATGCGGCGCGATGTAGCAAAAAACGCATCCGGCCTCTGCATGCGGTTTTTGCCACTGCGCATGCTCAGTAGCCTGCCGCAAGCGGCAAAAAACGGACGGACCGCATGTAATAAACTTATGCAAAGGATGCGGTGTTTTCGCCGCATCCGTTGCATATGTTTCACAGCCGGATTGAGCCGCACCGCTCCAACCGGATGTGTGAAAGCAGCCTAATTCTTCTTATAGATAAACATCTATTGTGCAGATTTTTGGCGCAGGTACATCTGGCGACAATCCCATTATGTCACAACACTAAGATATAGCTCAAAGGACAATTATTTGCACCAATGGGTATCTATAGCGAGCCCCGGGGGGAATTTTCCAGCGTGCTTTGTGTGCATAGTAAGGACACCATTGAGCCGTGCCTTATTCACCACCTACAGCCAGCGTCCGGGTGTCCTGGGGGATGGTTTGGAATGTCCCCATCATGTATATCATCTCCCTGTATGGCCGCAGAGGGGTTTGTAGGTTATAACAGGCAGGAGGTGTGAATATGATGATAGAAGTTGACAAGTCTATATCCACTCATGTCAATAACGCTCAATCATCGTGTAATGAAAAGATCAGCGGCTTTCTAATCTACTTTCTGCATCAGTTCTGCACAGTTTCAGCATCTCTGCTTGCTGTGTACGGAAACCTTCAAAGACTGAAAATCTGCCCCGATCATTTTATAATGAAATAGATGCAGGTTTGTAAGGCTGAGTTCACATGTCCAGTAATCCTAGAACGAATCCTGCAGAAATCCATTGGGAAAAAGTTCTGGAAACACAACCCTTTTATGTCCGTCGTTAAATAACTGATTTCTGCCGGATCCGATTTTTTAACATTGAAATCTATGGAGAACGGATCCGTTATTTGTTTGCTGTTTATTCATCCGTTTTTCTTGCATTTGTAACAGATCAATTTTTTTCTTACAGGATCCATTACAAATGGAACATACAGTCATATGAAAAAGTTTGGGCACCCCTATTAATGTTTACCTTTTTTCTTTATAACAATTTGGGTTTTTGCTATTTCAGTTTCATATATCTAATAACTGATGGACTGAGTAATATTTCTGGATTGAAATGAGGTTTATTGTACTAACAGAAAATGTGCAATCCGCATTTAAACAAAATTTGACCGGTGCAAAAGTATGGGCACCCTTATCAATTTCTTGATTTGAACACTCCTAACTACTTTTTACTGACTTACTAAAGCAGTAAATTGGTTTTGTAACCTCATTGAGCTTTGAGCTTCATAGGCAGGTGTATCCAATCATGAGAAAAGGTATTTAAGGTGGCCACTTGCAAGTTGTTCTCCTATTTGAATCTCCTATGAAGAGTGGCATCATGGGCTCCTCAAAACAACTCTCAAATGATCTGAAAACAAAGATTATTCAACATAGTTGTTCAGGGGAAGGTACAAAAAGTTGTCTCAGAGATTTAAACTGTCAGTTTCCACTGTGAGGAACATAGTAAGGGAATGGAAGAACACAGGTACAGTTCTTGTTAAGCCCAGAAGTGGCAGGCCAAGAAAAATATCAGAAAGGCAGAGAAGAAGAATGGTGAGAACAGTCAAGGACAATCCACAGACCACCTCCAAAGACCTGCAGCATCATCTTGCTGCAGATGGTGTCAATGTGCATCGGTCAACAATACAGCGCACGTTGCACAAGGAGAAGCTGTATGGGAGAGTGATGGGAAAGAAGCCGTTTCTGCAAGCACGCCACAAACAGAGTCGCCTGAGGTATGCAAAAGCACATTTGGACAAGCCAGTTACATTTTGGAAGAAGGTCCTGTGGACTGATGAAACAAAGATTGAGTTGTTTGGTCATACAAAAAGGCATTATGCATGGAGGCAAAAAAACACGGCATTCCAAGAAAAGCACTTGCTACCCACAGTAAAATTTGGTGGAGGTTCCATCATGCTTTGGGGCTGTGTGGCCAATGCCGGCACCGGGAATCTTGTTAAAGTTGAGGGTCGCATGGATTCAACTCAGTATCAGCAGATTCTTGACAATAATGTGCAAGAATCAGTGACGAAGTTGAAGTTACGCAGGGGATGGATATTTCAGCAAGACAATGATCCAAAACACCACTCCAAATCTACTCAGGCATTCATGCAGAGGAACAATTACAATGTTCTGGAATGGCCATCACAGTCCCCAGACCTGAATATCATTGAACATCTGTGGGATGATGTGAAGCGGCTGTCCATGCTCGGTGACCATCAAACTTACCTGAACTGGAATTGTTTTGTAAACAGGAATGGTCAAATATACCTTCATCCAGGATCCAGGAACTCATTAAAAGCTGCAGGAAGCCACTAGAGGCTGTGATTTCTGCAAAAGGAGGATCTACAAAATATTAATGTCACTTTTATGTTGAGGTGCCCATACTTTTGCATCGGTCAAATTTTGTTTAAATGCGGATTGCACATTTTCTGTTAGTACAATAAACCTCATTTCAATCCAGAAATATTACTCAGTCCATCAGTTATTAGATATATGAAACTGAAATAGCAAAAACACAAATTGTTATAAAGAAAAAAGGTTAATATTAATAGGGGTGCCCAAACTTTTTCATATGACTGTAAATAGCAATCAGTTAACAGATCCATTCACCATAGACTCCAATGGTAAGAAAACAGATCCAGCAGACATCATTTTGCCTATGGATCTCTGCAGGATCTGTTCTAACAGAGGATTACTGGACATGTGAACTCAGCCTTAGGTCCCCTTCACACATCCGTGTCTCAGGTACGTGTGATGTCCATTTTCACCACGTACCGGAGACACATACCAGAGACATGTAGACCCATTAAAGGGTCTGCGCACACATCCGTGTTTTCACATGGACGAGTGTGCTCCACATGGCGACATGTCCATTTTTCTCCGGCAGCACGGACGTCACATGAGCACATACTGATGTGATCTGTATAACACGTACCGGAGAAAACACAGGTCACATAGAAATAAAGAATTTTTATACTTACCTGTCTCTGCCTCTGCTGTTGCTTCCGGGCCGCTCATTATGTTCATGCATATTCACTGCACACACCGCAGACCCGGAAGTAACAGCAGCGCCGAAGACAGGTAAGTATACCAGCTCATGCTGTCTGTGTGCTATCCAGATGTCTCAGCATAGGAACAACACACACACAGACACACGAACACACATACAAACTTTCACCATGGACTGTGCAAAACGATCATGTTTTGCACGGACATGTGAAGAGGGTCTTATGATGGCAGATGGCCCCTATCAGCACCAGTAGGAGCCACATATTGCTCTATGTATTCACTATGCGGAGTCCAATGTGCTCGGATTCCAGTTTAGCTCCCAGCACATATGTCAGCGCTCAGTTGTAGCTCATAGTTTCCTGAATTCTTCCCACATGACTTAGTAAATATAAAAAGCAGAAACTAAACTGGACACCAGATCTGGGTGCATAGCTGAGATTTTGAAAATCGGTCACATTCAGCCCTGGATACAGGCAAAAACATTAGGCAGTGTACGCTGTCATCCCAGTAGCAGACTGCCATCTGCAGACGTAGCAGAGATGAATTAGCCATTGAACACTATGTGCTAGTTGAGATAATGAGCTTTTACATAGGACTGCGGTGTTGGGTGAATTAGTCACATGGCTAGGTCACATGATCACCAGACAGGACATTATAATGGATGACTTATCATCAGTGACTGTGCTATTGATATGGAGGCAGAAGTGTCATGGTTCTGATCCGTGGTGCTCTGCTCTCCAGCAGTCTTAGTAAGAAGATGGTGAGCCCACGGAAGAGCAGAGCCGGTGTTCTGTTTTGTATTTTGTGCCGGTGGACGGGTGGTTCTCATCCTCAGTTCCTGTGTTTGGGTTGATAGGGGCCTCTCTCCAGGTGCCTCGTTCCGGGTGATTGCTCTGCTTCATTAGGGAGCAACCTCACCCAGAACACCGCCAGTCATAGTTCCTGCCTGCAGTAAGTGCTCTGGCTCCCATTTGTGCATTGATCTTATCCTCCTACCCCAGACCTTTTGTTACTCCTCTCCTCCTGTGTCACTGACTCTGTCGGTGTCCCCTGGCTCCTGACTTCCGCCTTGTAGCCTGACCTCAGCTCTGCTTTTCCCCAGTGTAACTTACGTGACTTCCTGGCTTCTAATCTCCAGCTTGTACCCTGACTTCGGCTCCGCTTCCCCCCAGTGTATCTTACGTGACTTCCTGGCTTCTGACCTCCAGCTTGTACCCTGACCTGAGCTCCAATTCCCCCCAGCCTACCTTATGTAACTTCCTGGCTTCTGACCTTTGGCTTGTACCCTGACCTCGGCTCCACTTCCCCCCAGCCTACCTTACGTGACTTCCTGGCTTCTGACCTCCAGCTTGTAATCTGACCTCGGCTCCACTTCCCCCCCAGCCTACCTTACATGACTTCCTGGCTTCTGACCTCTGGCTTGTGCTCTGATTTTGGCTTTGCTTCATCCCTGTGCTCCATACGTGATCTCCTGGCTCCTGACCTCTGCTGTGTCTGACTTCCCTGTCACTAGTTGCATCTGGTGACACCTAGTGGTAGTTTGTCACAAGAAGATTTTATGAATGGGGACCAAAAAGGAAATGTGTAATGCACTGCTGTCAATAAGTGAACTCACTTTATTAAAGGAGCATGGTTTGGTATGTTTTAGCTAATTTATGGAAAACCCCTTTAAGTGACATCATCCTCTTTATAAAGTAGTATCATGCAAAGTATGACAGAGACAATGCAATTCAGTAAAAATGAAGGAGGATATTGCAATATTTCACTTCCTTGGTCCTCTACAAGGGTCGTCAGCCATCACAGCTTCCAGAAAGATGCCACAAAGCTTCCATCGTGGCAGGAGATCCAAAGTCGAATCTACCTGATGAAATTTTTAATGCACCCTATTTGGGGGGGGGGGGGGGGGAACCAGCTCCTCGAGGAGACCAGCGGAGTCTTAATGGCAATGCTCAAATGGAAAAATGTGAACATTAGCTGTTGCTTAGAAGGTAAAAAAAACACTAAATCGGCCCTGATCTGCTAAATTGTGCTCCTTTCACCAGTGTCTATCACTAGTGTGGTGCTGGCATTCTAATCACGAAGCAGGAGGCTCTGGATGAACATTGCTTATAACGATTACGATGTGAGAAATGTAGAAAAAGTGATTAATTATATTTTATAGTAAACAGTTGTTATCATCAATGTCTCTATCTACGGCGGGTGTCTGTAGATAGCTCCTTAAAGGGTCACTCCGCCGGCCATTGTGCGAATCGGGATCTGTAGGATGACTCACCGGCCCTTACAGGAAGAAAACATCATTAATTACAGTAGTTGAGGTATAACGATGCCATTAACATTTCCTCGGGCTCATGAGTGCGGGTTTACATTGCTTCTGACAAGTGATTATGATGGCGGCTTTACAAGTGGTCATTGTACCAGGAACGGAAAATTCTGCCCTTTTTAGCTCCCACGTTTTCGCCGTCATTATACGTCCTGCGGAGTTTTATGCCTGCGATAAATGCTTAGCAACAATACGCTATTAACCCCTCCACGTCTGCTGCTGTTATTGCCATCTATGGGCCAAATGTATGAGAAGAGCGCGTCCTTTTAGCATTTGTATGACCAATTTATATTTTGTTAATACACCACCAATATTCAGTGCCGCGACCGATATGCTACCTGAGGGCTCGGCTCCACTTGTGTTTTGCACGGATGAATGCAATACAATAAAACATCGGATGAGTGCAATACAATAAAACATCGGATTGTTCTCACTCTAGTGCAAATCTATGGGGCAGTGTCCATCTGCGATTGATTTCTCATGCCATAGCGGAATGAATCGCAGCATGCTGTGTTTGGCAGTGAGTCTCGGCTCACGCACCCCCATACAAGTCTATGGGAGAGTGTGAAACATTGCACTGCACTCGCATGTCATCCGACTGCAGTGCAATATACAAAGACAGGCAGCGGAGAAGATGGGGAGAAAGTGCTCCCTCCCTCTTCTCCGCAGCTGTGATGCAATCGCAAGATCGCATCACGGTCACATGACCCTCGCAGCAGAGGGTCATTAGCATATCGCTTCCGATGCTCCCGCATCACAAGCTATGCGCAAGTGGAACCGTACCCTAAACCGAAAACTCAGCATCCAGCATGTGACCACACCATTATTTCTGGCTGTTTGGATCCTGCTTTTGGCTACTACTGGATCACCCATAAGAAAACCATCATTGCTTGCTCCATTGAGTGGCGTGTTAGTCTATGGTGGCCCATGGAGGAAAAGTCCACACTTCCCATTATATGGACTCTAGCGGACGTCATACCGGAGCCATGATCAATACAATGTAGAGTTGAGCAAAAAAGATTTGCAGGACTCTGCTCCAGCGGCCACCTCGGAAGTCTGCAGCCCGAGGACTAGAGACCTGCTAGGCTATGTTCACACGTTGCATTTTTGCAGTATTTGTTTATGCAAATTTGAAAGCTGCTATTTACAGCACCAGCAAAATGTATGAGATTTCAGAAATCTCATGCATATTGTTTTTTGCATGCTCATGCATATTGTTGCTTTTTTAAAAACTGCAGCATGTCAACTTTTTCAGGAATTTTGCAGCTTTTTTTCACCATAGAAAACAATGAGGAAGTGCAAAAACGCTGCAAAAAATGCAACCACGGTGTATAGAACTAGGTTTAGTAAACGTGCTGTAAACAAATAACACATGATCTGCACCAAAAATGGCGCAAAAAAGGAGCAAAAACACAGCAAAGCTTTTTTTTTGTAAGCAGGTTCTTTACTGCCAAAAGAGCAAGTTTTGCCTGCCGAAAAAAAAGGAGCAAAACGGAACGTGTGAACATTGTCTTAACCTCCTCTTCTTCGCTCTTCATTTTATTAGACCTGGAGCAATGTCATCAATCTGATGTAACACACACATGACGTCATGCAAGGCCAACTAATCAGAAGAGTTATGCCGGCATCACACGGTACGATCTATCGTGCGATCGCACGAGCGATCGTACCCGCCCCCGTCGTTTGTGCGACACGGGCAATTAGTTGCCCGTGTCGCACAAAGTCGTTAACCCCCTGTCACATGCACTTACCTCCCGGACGACCTCGCTGTGGGCGGCGAACATCCTGTTCCTGAAGGGGGAGGGACATTCGGCGTCACAGCGACGTCACACAGCGGCCGGCCAATAGAAGCAGAGGGGAGGAGATGAGCGTGACATAAACATCCCGCCTACCTCCTTCCTTCCGCATTGCCGGCGGGACGCAGGTAAGCTGTGTTCGTCGTTCCCGGGGTGTCACATGGAGCGATGTGTGCTGCCCCGGGAACGATGAATAACCGGCGCGCAGAAGAAGAAACGACTTTTTGAATATGAGCAACGTGTCAACGAGCAACGATAAGGTGAGTATTTTTGCTCGTTCACCATCGCTACGATATATCAAACGATGCCGGATGTGCGTCACTTATGACGTGACCCCGCCGACATATCGCCCGATATATCGTACCGTGTGACGCCGGCTTTAGGCTGTGTGCGCACGTTGTGTAATTTCATGCATTTATGCTGTGTATTGCACTGCAACGTAAAAGCATGCGTTCTGCGTCCCCAGCACAATCTATGTAGATTGTGCAGAATCCGCACGTTGCGTTTGACAGCGCAGCGATTTACATGCTGAAATTTTGATCCAAATCGCTGCGTTCAAAAAAGTAACATGTCACTTATTTGGTGCGCTTTGGATGCTGCTCCCGCTCTGTCTATGGGAGAGGCAGCATCCCGAGCGCATGAAATCGGCATGTAATCTGCAGACACACTGCATCCATTACGCAGTGTTTCTGCAGCGATTTGAAGCGCACATGCACTGCCAAATCGCTGCAGATTTTTCAGCATGTACACTACGCAACGTGCGCACACAGCCTTAATAGGGACGCCGGCATATAACAGGAGGCCCACAGATCTCTGACAACAGACTACCGAGACCACTGCAAAGGGCTCCTGCAAAACGATGTGCTCAACTTTACTACAATGCTTCCTTCACAGATCTAATTGTAATCTACTTGATTGAAATCTTGAATGGATCCTTTTTGGGGGTGACATTTTTGTGCTCTTTGAAGAGTGCATCGGAATATGGAAGAATGCACCATGGGAAAAAAAACATCCAATTTAGCTCTCACATGGTGAAAACAAAAACTATTTCTTAAGTGGCACTTATGGCTCTAGCAAGAAGTCTTCTTTTCATCCAAAAGAGATGATTAGAATGGACCCGCTAATGTTTTAAAATATATATATATATTTTTTTACAATTCCACTATCTGCCACTAGGGGGCAGTAGAGTCACTGTTCTCGCCATGATTGACTAATAAGTGTAATGTTCTGGATATTTATAATGTATCTAATGTGTTTTCTGTTTCGGTTCTGAGTTTTTCTTGCAGTCTCAAAACAAAACCAATGATTACAGAGGACGGGGGTAAGGCTATGTTCGCACGTTGCGTTTTTTTCCGCGTTTCTGCAGCGTTTTTGCGCTAAAACGCATGCGTTTTTGTTTACCTGCAAAGTTAATGGGAAAAGCAGAAATCCTGTCTGCACTTTGCTTTTTTTTCTGCAGCGTTTAATTTGCATATTTGTGGTCAAAAACCATGCTGAAAAAGAAGCAGCATGTCAGTTGTTTTTGCCACTTCTGCAGCGTTTCCTTAACATTGGAGTCAATGAGAAATGGCAAAACGCAACCAAAATCACAATTCCTGCGTTTTTCATGCTTTTTACCTGCTTTTCCCCTGCGTTTTTGGCTCCAAAAACGCATGCTTTTCTGGCCAAAATTTAATGGGTTCTAATGTTCCTTTACACACACACACAATAACCGAAAATTTAAATGTTAAAAAATTAGAAACTTTTCCTATTTTTCTGATAAAATGTGCATAACCACTATTTTCTCATTAAAAATGATAATTTCCCATATAGTTTTATTAAAAGTTAATTTTATCCTTTTTTTCTCTTTTTTAATTCTTTTTGACTAATTCAACTTTATTTCTCAGGGTCTTGATCTCAAAAACACATCTGCAGAAACGCAGGTGAAAACGCAGGTAAAAAGCGCTAAAAACGCACTAAAAACGCGGTAAAAACGCATGCGTTTTTAGCGCTAAAAAATGGTCAAAAGCCATTTGGTCAAAAACCAAGGGAAGGAAAACGTGCAGAATAAACTGCAGGTACTCCGACGCAACGTGCGAACATAGCCTAAGAGAAACCTGGAAAGGATTGTGATAAGAGCTGCTGCGTGATTGGTGGACGTCTAATTATCGAGGATTCAATACAAAGAAGACCAGAAAGTCCATGGTGGATGCGTTATCCCATCGGTCTGCTGTGGTTAGGGAGTATCTGCACAGAGCTTTTATATTGTGGTAAAAAACCCTGAGTTTTTCAACCCGAAACCCCTTCCGGATGCTTTTCGTTTCTATGGACGGTTTTGGAAGAGGTTCTTTGTTTCTGAACCATTTGTGGAAGAGTTTAGGAAAACTTTTTGATGGAACAATAAGTCCCTAAGGATCCTCTTCAAATAACTGAAATGCTCATTGTTTTTTTCCACAAGGTGTTTTGCAAAATCTGTTCAGCTGGGAAAAAAATAAAATAAAAAATAAACCTACTAGAAATAGCAAAGTGGATTTGCCATAGAAATAAATCAGAAGAGTTTTTGAAGCAGCTTTTGGGGAGAATTTATGAGATGATCAGCTCCAAAAGAATTCTCAAAAAGCTCCATGTGCACAAAGCCTGATAATTATAATAAGCAGGTTCATAAGATTCGATTCCAGGAATCCCCATCAATTGACTGAATGAGGCATCTGAGGCGCACCTGAAATCGCACAGAGGCCGGCATCCATAGTGTACTGGCCATCAATGGCTCTGTAAGCCCGGAGTCTAAAGCAGGCTTTACACACTGCGATATCGGTCCCGATATCGCTAGCGTGGGTACCCGCCCCCATCTGTTGCACGACATGGGCAAATCGCTGCCCGTGTCGCACAACATCGCCCAGACCCGTCACACTACTTACCTGCCCGGCGACGTCGCTGTGACCGGCGAACCGCCTCCTTTCTAAGGGGGCGGTCCGTGCGGCGTCACAGCGACGTCACTGAGCGGCCGCCCAATAGCAGCGGAGGGGCGGAGCTGAGCGGGACGTAACATCCCGCCCACCTCCTTCCTTCCTCATAGCGGCCGGGAGGCAGGTAAGGAGAGCTTCCTCGTTCCTGCGGCGTCACACGGAGCGATGTGTGCTGCCGCAGGAACAAGGAACAACCTCGTTACTGCTGCAGTAACGATTTTTGAGAATGGACCCCCATGTCACCGATGAGCGATTTTGCACGTTCTTGCAACGATGCAAAATCGTTCATCGGTGTCACACGCAACGGCATCACTAATGCGGCCGGATGTGCGTCACCAATTCCGTGACCCCAACGAGTTCGCATTAGCGATGTCGTTGCGTGTGAAGCCCCCATAAGGCTAAGAACGCACTTTGTGTCGTCCAAAACGCAGGTCAAAACGCCTATGGTGTAATTAATTGATTTGACCGAAGTTGCCTTTTTCAGAAATTTAGCGCTGAAAACGCATGCGTATTTACCGCATATTTGATGAGTTTTCAGCGCTTTTTGCATGCTTTTTCACCTGCGTTTTGACAGATGCGTTTTGAACATAAAGACACTGCTAAATAAAGTTTAAACAGTTAAACACAATGAAAAAAAGACAAAAAAAAGGATGAAATTTATATTAATGGGAAAAATAATTTAAATAGATATATTTCATTAAATTATAGCGGTAATATACATTTTATCGCTAAAATAGCAATAAATGCATATTTTTCACAAATTTAATTGTCGGACTATGTGTGTGTGTGTAAAGGGACATATCAAATCATTATTTTGATGTCCAAAAAGCATGCGTTTTGGTAGTTCAAAACGCATGTTTTCTGCACTGAAAAAGCAGGTAAAACGCAGGAATTTGCAGGAATCTTGGTTTTTGCCATTTCTCATAGACTTCAATGTTAGCAAAACGCACCCAAAATGGCAAAAACAATTGACATGCTGCTTCTTTGAACGCATGGTTTTTGCCACAAAATATGCAAATTAAACGCAGCGTTTAGAAACGCAAAGTGCGGCCTGATAATCACCATTTACCATTGACTTTGCTTGGAAATCAAAACGCATGCCTTTTGGCGTGAAAACGCTGCAGCTCAAAACGCAGGTAAAAACGCAAAGTGCGTTCTTACCCTAAGGCCATGTGCGCACGTTGCGTTTTTTCATGCATTTCCGGAGTGTTTTGAGCTGCAGCGTTTTAATGCAAAATTGCATTCGTTTTGATTTCCAGGCAAAGTCTATGGGAAATAGGGCTTTCTTGTGCGCACGATGCTGTTAAAAACACTGCGTTTTAGTTGCCTAAAATTTGTCAAAATCTCTGCATTTGAAGAAGCAGCATGTCAATTGTTTTGCCATTTTGGCAGCGTTTTGCTAACATTGAAGTCAATGAGAATCCTCAAAACGCATCCTAAAAGAAATTTCTAGCGTTTTACACGCTTTTTTGATGCAGAACCCGGCTTTTTGGACAAAAACAAAGCATGCGTTTTTGGCATTATAGTGAGGTCAAGAGGTTTACATTTGCCCACACATCCATTCTGACATCAAAAAATGAGTCAAACAATACTTTTACTTAATTATGAACATAATTAATCAAACACATTAATTATTTGCGGTAAATTATCATTATAGTGTATGAATTTAAGTTTATTATTTATTTATTTTTACATTTTTTTCATACTGTTGGAATGGTGAAACTTTATTTAGATGTGTATTTGTATTGAAAATGCAACTCAATTTAAGCACTGAAAATGCATGTAAAACGCGGCAAAAACTCTATAAAAACGCTTGCGTGTTTCCTGCGTTTGTGGTCAAAACCAAACTTGACAATGACAAATTCTGCCAGAGAATGCGTTTTCTTCTGCAAGTAACTGAACGCAACGTGCGCTCATGGCCTAAGGGGAAATGTTTCTACTTGTGGAGAGTGCTAAACCAGCGTAAGGAGACATATAGGCCATGAAATGCTCCTCTGGGAATTTCAGAAGGAAGAGGACTTGATCTCTGGTGTCACTTAGGCTATGTTCGCACGTTGCGTTTTTTTCCGCGTTTCTGCAGCGTTTTTAGCAGCAGCGTTTTTGCGCTAAGACGCATGCGTTTTTGATTGCCAGCAAAGTCTATGGGAAAAGCAGAAATCCTGTCTGCACTTTGCTTTTTTTTCAGCAGCGTTTAATTTGCATATTTGTGGTCAAAAACCGTGCTGAAAAAGAAGCAGCATGTCAGTTGTTTTTGCCATTTCTGCAGCGTTTCCTTAACATTGGAGTCAATGAGAAATGGCAAAACGCAACCAAAATCAACTTTCCTGCGTTTTCATGCTTTTTACCTGCTTTTCCATTGCGTTTTTGGCTTTAAAAACGCATGCTTTTCTGGCATAAAATTAAAGGGTTATAATGTTCCTTTACACACAAACAAAAAACGAAAATTTAAATGATAAAAAATATTAAACTTTACCTATTTTTCTGTTAAAATGTGCATAACCGCTATTATTTCATTAAAATTGATAATGTTCCATATATTTTTATTAAAAGTTAATTTTATCCTTTTTTCCTCTTTTTTCATTCTTTTTGACTATTCCAACTTTATTTCTCAGTGTCTTGATCTACAAAACGCATCTGCAGAAACGCAGGTGAAAATGCAGGTAAAAAGCGCTGAAAACGCACTAAAAACGCGGTGAATACGCATGCGTTTTTAGCGCTAAAAAATGGCCAAAAGCCATATGGTCAAAAACCAAGGGAAGGAAAACGTGCAGAATAAACTGCAGGTACTCCGACGCAACGTGCGCACATAGCCTTATTGGGTGAAGCAATCCTAAAAGCTAATATCGAGTCTTTAACAAGCCTTGCCACAGGACTTAGGGTGAGAACGCACTTTGCGTTTCCACCCGCGTTTCAGCTGCTTTTTTGGTCCGTTTTGAGAAGCTCCTTTTTCATGCCAAAAGGCATGCGTTGTGATTTTCCAGCAAAGTCTATGGAAAATGGGGATTTCCTGTCCGCACTTTGCGTTTCTAAATGCTGCGTTTAATTTGCATATTTTGTGGCAAAAACCATGCATTCAAAGAAGCAGCATGTCAGTTGTTTTTGCCATTTTGGGTGCGTTTTGCTAAGATTGAAGTCAAATGAGAAATGTCAAAAAACAAGATTCCTTCAAATTCCTGCGTTTTACCTGCTTTTTCAGTGCAGAAAACATGCGTTTTGGACATTAAAATAATGATTTGCTATGTCCCTTAACACACACACAAAATCCGACAATTAAATTTAAGAAAAATATGCATTTATTGCTATATTTGCGATAAAATGTATATTACCTCTATAATTTTATGAATTATATCTATTTTCATTATTTTTCCCTTTAATATTGATTTTTTTTCCTTTTTTTCCTATTTTTTCATTCTTTTTGACTGTTTAAACTGTATTAAGCAGTCTTGATGTTCAAAACGCATCTGTCAAAACGCAGGTGAAAACGCATGTAAAAAGCGCTGAAAACACATCTAAAACGCGGTAAATACGCATGCGTTTTTAGCGCTAAAGTTCAGAAAAAGGCAACTTTGGTCAAATTAATTAAGCCAAAAAGGTGCGTTTTGAACTGCAAGTAGGAAAACGCAAAGTGCGTTCTCACCCTTAGGATGAAAAGCCAAACCAGAAATTCCATTTTCAGACACGTGTTTCGTGATGTTGTCCCTCCTCAGTGCAAAGCAGGAGGTCTGATTTGGTTAAGTAGGAGGCCTTTGACTGGGCATCTAAGGGGGAGAATGCCAAGCAAGGAGACTTGTAGGCCATGCAATGCTCCACGAGGAATTAAAATAATTATATATAAATATATAATAAGCTAAATTAAATAAATGTAATAAATGACTTATATTTGCAGAGGAGCATTGCATGGCCTAAAAGTCTCGTTACACCGCCTTGGCACTCTCCGCAAGGAAAAATGTCCTCCCTGTAAGAGACGTCTAACCCAGCCAAATATGTGTCTGCAAATGGAGTTTCTGATTTGACTTCTTATTTCAAATCTGGTAGCAAGGTTTGTTAAAGGGTCTATTCTTAATTTTAGGATTTCTACATCCAATAGTTGGCACCACAGATCATGTCCTATTCCTTCCGAAGAGGCTGTTTGCATAAATTGAAGAGTGCATGCAGTATTATTAACAGCCACTATGAGACATACAGAGCCAACCAGAGGGGTGGCAGGGGTCCGAAAGCCTAAGTTTAGAGATGAGTGGTTTATGGGAGAGGCAGCATCCAGAGAACATGAAATCGGCATCTATTCTGCAGACACACTGCATCCATTATGCAGTGTTTCTGCAGCGATTTGAAGCGCACATGCGCTGTCCAATCGCTGCAGAATTTTCAGCATGTACGTGCGCACATAGGCTAAGGGTTGGCTCACATGAGCACATGACTTGGACGAGTGTAATGCGAGAAAATCTTGCATTGCACTCAGACCAATGTTATTCAATGAGGGAGAGCAGATAATCAGCTTTTTCCTCATCCAGATTCTGGATGAGATAAAAGTCGCAGCATGCTGTGATTGTCAGCGAGAGACATGTCACTCGCACCCATACAAGTCTATGGGTGCCAGAGAAAAATTGGACTGCACTCATATCATATCTGAGTGCAGTGCGATAATCGCATCAGCTGACAATGAAGGAGATAGGGAAATTAATCCCTCCCTCTCCACCGCAGCTGTGATCCGATTGCAGGATCGGATCACAGTTGCATGACACTTGGCTCACGCTGGCAGCAGAGAGTGATTAGCATATCGCATCCGATGCACTGCGATCGTGTGAATCCAGCCTGGTACATTTTTAATGCATTTTTTTTGGTGCACATTTGATGCAGGATGTGACCCAAATCTGCATGTTTATCTTCTTGCCTGCAAAGTCAATGAGAATTCTGAAGTGCTGTGTCTGCATGTTGCTTATTTTTTCCTTGCAGATTTGGTGCAGAAAATAATCTGCAGCATGTCAATTGTTGGTGCGGTTTTTCCTGCGTTTTGTAGCCCTTCCAGCCATTGACTTCATTAAAAACACATAACACAAAATCAACCTAAAAAGACCAAAACGCATGTGGCTTTTGGTGCGTTTTTCTGCCAGAAGGTGCAGATTTCATGCAGAAAATGTGTGCACCAAATCTGCAGCATGTGCACATACCCCTATGCTGCTGCCCAAAGATATGTCATAACAATATAACAGGATATCCCTTTAATGACTTGGAAATGTTCTTTCATATATATATATATAATATATTTTTATTTTTTTATTATTTTTTTTAGATTTTTTTAAAAGGGAACCTGTCATCTGATTTGGTGACTAAGCTACGACCACCAGCAGTGAGTCCTTCTATACAGCATTAAACTGAACATCCTTGCTGTGGGATAATCACCCAGAAGAAACAATGACTTCAGGAAATATATTTCTTGTAGAAGAATAATTTTATATTATTTAATTTTTAAAAAAGATAATTTTCATTAACACTTTAATTAATGATTAAAATAATGGAACCTCCAATGGAAAATGCACACACAAAAAGAGGTTACTGGGAGGGTATGCAGAAAAAAATTCATCCTAAAGCAATCCAATGCATGACACCAACACAGTTATATGAATGAGCAGTCAGTGATCCCAGGTGTTATAGGGGTAACTAGGGTGTAAATACACTCCATGTATAATAAAGGGATAAATTCACAAAATTAACCTACGAAAGACCCTGCCTGACAAAAAAAAAACATTAGCACCCAAAAGCCTACAGTACAGAAGTGAAAGTGCACCAATAAATAAATGGATGCAAACTGCATACCTGGACGTGACCAGAAGGATATAAACTCCCAGCTCGCCTCACAAGCCCGACGCGCATTTCGTTCACGTGACTTCCTTATAACAATATAACAACAGAATATCCCTTTAATGGCTTGAAAATGTTATATATATATATATATATATTATAATATATATATATATATATATATATATATATATATATATATATATATAAAATTTAGATTCTTTTAAAAGGGAACCTGTCACCAGATTTGGCGACTAAGCTGCGACCACCATCAGTGAGTCCTTCTATACAGCATTCCAGAATACTTTATATAAGAACCCAGGCTGCTGTGTAGAGCGTAAAAAACACTTTTATTATACTCAACTAGGGGAACGGTCTGGTCCGATGGGTGTCGCTGCTTTCCGGCTCGGCTCCTCCTCTCTGCTGCGATCTTCGTCCTCCTTCTTCCCAGCCCCGTGTGGATGATGTGTCTTCATCATCGACACAGCGCCCATCATGTGCTCCTGCGCAGGCGCACTTTGATCATTCCTGCTGAGGATAGATCAAAGTACTGTAATACGCAGGCGAGAGGAAAGGTTAAAGGCAGACGGCGCATGCGCACAACAATACTGTGATCTGCCCTGAGTAGAATAGAGAGAAGTGCGCCTGCACAGGACCTCAATGCCGGCTAGTGAGCATGACGTAGTATGTGTCAAGCACATGGGCCTCAGAAGAAGGAGGACAGCAATCGCTGCAGAGAGGAGGATCCGGACCGGAGAGAGGAGGCGCCGGACCGGAGAGAGGAGGCGCCGGATCGGAGAGAGGAGGCGCCGGACCGTAGAGAGGAGGCGCCGGACCGTAGAGATGAGGCGCCGGACCATAGAGATGAGGCGCCGGACCGTAAAGATGAGGCTCCGGACCGTAAAGATGAGGCGCCGGACCGTAAAGATGAGGCGCCGCCCCGTAGAGAGGAGGCGCCGGACCGGAGAGAGGAGGCGCCGGACCGTAGAGATGAGGCGTCGGACCGTAGAGATGAGGCGCCGGACCGTAAAGATGAGGCACCGGACCGGAGAGAGGAGGCGCCGGACCGGAGAGAGGAGGCGCCGGACCGGAGAGAGGAGGCGCCAGACTGGAGGAGGATCCGGACCGGAGAGAGGAGGCGCCGGACCGGAGAGAGGAGGAGCCGGACCGCAGAGAGGAGGCGCCGGACCGTAGAGAGGAGGCGCCGGACCGTAAAAATGAGGCGCCGGACCGGAGAGAGGAGGCGCCGGACCAGAGAGAGGAGGCGCCAGACCGGAGAGAGGAGGCGCCGGACCGTAGAGAGGAGGCGCCGGACCGGAGAAAGGAGGCGCTGGACCGGCGAGAGGAAGCGGCGGACCGGCGAGAGGAGGCGCTGGACCGGAGAGAGGAGGCGCCGGACCGTAGAGAAGAGGCGCCGGACCGTAGAGAAGAGGCGCCGGACCGGCGAGAGGAGACGCCAGACCGGAGAGCAGCAACACCCATCAGGCTGGACCACCCCTTTAGGTAAGTATTATAAAAGTGTTTTTTACATTCTACAGAGCGGTCTGGGCTCTTATATACAGTTTTCTAGAATACTGTATATAAAGGCTCAGTGGTGGTGGTCGCAGCTTATAGTCGCCAAATCTGGTGACATGTTCCCTTTAAGGCTTTCCATAGAAGCCTATAAGGAAAATATTGCACCAGAAAAACAAACAAACAAAACGCACCGTTCTGCAGCATGTTTTAATGAAATCACATTCAGGCTCATGAGCACATAACTGCTGAATATTCTGCAGCGATTTGACAGCACACGTGCACGTCAAATCGCTGAAGAAACACTGCATAATGGATGCAGTTTTTCTGTACAAAAAAGCCGATTTCATGCGCTCTGGCTGCTGCCCCCACCATAGACAGAGCGGGAGCTGCATCCATAGCGCACGGAATAATTGACATGCTGCTTTTATGAACGCACGGATTTGGGTCAAAATATTAGCACCGAAATCACTGCGTTCATAAAAGCAACTGGCGCATGTATCATGCACAATCTACATAGACTGTGCAGGGGACGCAGGACGCATGCATTTACGCTGCAGTGCTATACGCAGCGTAAATGCATGCAAGTACGCAACGTGCACATGAGCTCTTAATGATGGCAGATTTTCAACACAAAAAAGGTAGTGGGAAAAAAAAAAAGCTGCATGTACGTTAAGTGGGAACATGACCTGATTCCAGAGAGACCCATAGTTATAGAAGCAGAACGAGGACAAAAGATCAAATTGTCGATTGTTTCCAGATCTCTCTTCTCCATACGCTGCATTGCAGAAGCCAACAAGCCCGCTAATGGGGAAATGAAGCATCGGAAACATTTTTATTGCACTGTTTGGCCACATTTTTTCCATCGCCAATGCAAATTGCAACAGATTTATCGAAAGCCGCCCAACGAACAGCCAAGGTGTTGCAATTGTTCTCAGATTTGGATTTCTATTTGTAGCTGAGAAAAGGAGACTGATATTTTTATGACGCTCTTCTCCTTCGTTAGTGAAGATCTGGCGGCTTCTAGGTGCCCGGTCAGCCATGAAGAGCCGCCGATTTTGCTCAGCGATGGCGAGGACGGGCGCGCTGACCGGATTGGTTGCTATGAATTGGAGCTTTTCTTCGTGACCCGTCATCGTCCCTTTCGGCCTCGCTGTACAATGTCACGGAGCGCCGGCTCGTCTCGGCCGCTGTCAGTAATTCGTTCTGATAACCTCGACGTCTCGTAATTATCAGGTCTGCGGAGAGCAGAGATATTGCTGGGATTACAGTACAGGGGGCAGAGGATGGGGGGATGGGGGCCTGGGATAAGGCGGCTGGACACCCTTCCCCAGGGCTGGGGGCACCCGCTATATTTAGAGCAGGGACGGTGGTCATTGGTAATACAATATCTTGTTGCCCTGTAAAATCTGAAGGGATGACACATTCCACAGGGGAAAATAACACAGTGTGAGAAATCAGGGGGCGCACACGCTCTGCCGGAAAACCGGAGCCGAGTCATACACAAAGGCTGTATTTACTGTATGAGCCCCCAATTCAGGACCCTCATCAGTCAGCCGGAGTGCAGAGATACAAAGCGACTCTGGAGGACCCGGCCCTGCCTGACTGCCATTGACTACAAAGCGACTCTGGAGGACCCGGCCCTGCCTGACTGTCATTGACTACAAAGCGATTCTGGAGGACCCGGCCCTGCCTGACTGCCATTGACTACAAAGCGACTCTGGAGGACCCGGCCCTGCCTGACTGCCACTGATTACAAAGCGATTCTGGAGGACCCGGCCCTGCCTGACTGTCATTGACTACAAAGCGACTCTGGAGGACCCGGCCCTGCCTGACTGTCATTGACTACAAAGCGACTCTGGAGGACCCGGCCCTGCCTGACTGTCATTGACTACAAAGCGACTCTGGAGGACCCGGCCCTGCCTGACTGTCACTGATTACAAAGCGACTCTGGAGGACCCGGCCCTGCCTGACTGTCATTGACTACAAAGCGATTCTGGAGGACCCGGCCCTGCCTGACTGTCATTGACTACAAAGCGACTCTGGAGGACCCGGCCCTGCCTGACTGTCATTGACTACAAAGCGACTCTGGAGGACCCGGCCCTGCCTGACTGTCATTGACTACAAAGCGACTCTGGAGGACCCGGCCCTGCCTGACTGTCACTGATTACAAAGCGACTCTGGAGGACCCGGCCCTGCCTGACTGTCATTGACTACAAAGCGATTCTGGAGGACCCGGCCCTGCCTGACTGCCATTGACTACAAAGCGACTCTGGAGGACCCGGCCCTGCCTGACTGCCACTGATTACAAAGCGATTCTGGAGGACCCGGCCCTGCCTGACTGTCATTGACTACAAAGCGACTCTGGAGGACCCGGCCCTGCCTGACTGTCATTGACTACAAAGCGACTCTGGAGGACCCGGCCCTGCCTGACTGTCATTGACTACAAAGCGACTCTGGAGGACCCGGCCCTGCCTGACTGTCACTGATTACAAAGCGACTCTGGAGGACCCGGCCCTGCCTGACTGTCATTGACTACAAAGCGATTCTGGAGGACCCGGCCCTGCCTGACTGTCATTGACTACAAAGCGACTCTGGAGGACCCGGCCCTGCCTGACTGTCATTGACTACAAAGCGACTCTGGAGGACCCGGCCCTGCCTGACTGTCATTGACTACAAAGCGACTCTGGAGGACCCGGCCCTGCCTGACTGTCACTGATTACAAAGCGACTCTGGAGGACCCGGCCCTGCCTGACTGTCATTGACTACAAAGCGACTCTGGAGGACCCGGCCCTGCCTGACTGTCATTGACTACAAAGCGACTCTGGAGGACCCGGCCCTGCCTGACTGTCACTGATTACAAAGCGATTCTGGAGGACCCGGCCCTGCCTGACTGCCATTGACTACAAAGCGACTCTGGAGGACCCAGCCATGCCTGACTGCCATTGACTACAAAGCGACTCTGGAGGACCCGGCCCTGCCTGACTGTCACTGACTACAAAGCGACTCTGGAGGACCCGGCCCTGCCTGACTGTCACTGACTACAAAGCGACTCTGGAGGACCCGGCCCTGCCTGACTGTCATTGACTACAAAGCGACTCTGGAGGACCCGGCCCTGCCTGACTGACATTGACTACAAAGCGACTCTGGAGGACCCGGCCCTGCCTGACTGTCATTGACTACAAAGCGACTCTGGAGGACCCGGCCCTGCCTGACTGTCATTGACTACAAAGCGATTCTGGAGGACCCGGCCCTGCCTGACTGTCATTGACTACAAAGCGACTCTGGAGGACCCGGCCCTGCCTGACTGTCATTGATTACAAAGCGACTCTGGAGGACCCGGCCCTGCCTGACTGTCATTGACTACAAAGCGACTCTGGAGGACCCGGCCCTGCCTGACTGTCATTGATTACAAAGCGACTCTGGAGGACCCGGCCCTGCCTGACTGTCATTGACTACAAAGCGACTCTGGAGGACCCGGCCCTGTCTGACTGTCATTGACTACAAAGCGACTCTGGAGGACCCGGCCCTGCCTGACTGTCATTGATTACAAAGCGACTCTGGAGGACCAGGCCCTGCCTGACTGTCATTGACTACAAAGCGACTCTGGAGGACCCGGCCCTGCCTGACTGTCATTGACTACAAAGCGACTCTGGAGGACCCGGCCCTGCCTGACTGTCATTGATTACAAAGCGACTTTGGAGGACCCGGCCCTGCCTGTCATTGACTACAAAGCAACTCTGGAGGACCCGGCCCTGCCTGACTGACATTGACTACAAAGCGACTCTGGAGGACCCGGCCCTGCCTGACTGTCATTGACTACAAAGCGACTCTGGAGGACCTGGCCCTGCCTGACTGTCATTGATTACAAAGCGACTTTGGAGGACCCGGCCCTGCCTGACTGTCATTGACTACAAAGCGACTGTGGAGAACCCGGCCCTGCCTGACTGACATTGACTACAAAGCGACTCTGGAGGACCCGGCCCTGCCTGACTGACATTGACTACAAAGCGACTCTGGAGGACCCGGCTCTGCCTGACTATCATTGATTACAAAGCGACTTTGGAGGACCCGGCCCTGCCTGACTGTCATTGACTACAAAGCAACTCTGGAGGACCCGGCCCTGCCTGACTGACATTGACTATAAAGCGACTCTGGAGGACCCGGCCCTGCCTGACTGACATTGACTACAAAGCGACTCTGGAGGACCCGGCCCTGCCTGACTGACATTGACTACAAAGCGACTCTGGAGGACCCGGCCCTGCCTGACTGTCATTGACTATAAAGCGACTCTGGAGGACCCGGCCCTGCCTGACTGTCATTGACTACAAAGCGACTCTGGAGGACCCGGCCCTGCCTGACTGTCATTGATTACAAAGCGACTTTGGAGGACCCGGCCCTGCCTGACTGTCATTGACTACAAAGCAACTCTGTAGGACCCGGCCCTGCCTGACTGACATTGACTACAAAGCGACTCTGGAGGACCCGGCCCTGCCTGACTGTCATTGACTACAAAGCGATTCTGGAGGACCCGGCCCTGCCTGACTGCCATTGACTATAAAGCGACTCTGGAGGACCCGGCCCTGCCTGACTGTCATTGACTACAAAGCGACTCTGGAGGACCTGGCCCTGCCTGACTGACATTGACTACAAAGCGACTCTGGAGGACCCGGCCCTGCCTGACTGTCATTGATTACAAAGCGACTTTGGAGGACCCGGCCCTGCCTGACTGACATTGACTACAAAGCGACTCTGGAGGACCCGGCCCTGCCTGACTGACATTGACTACAAAGCGACTTTGGAGGATCCGGCCCTGCCTGACTGTCATTGATTACAAAGCGACTCTGGAGGACCCGGCCCTGCCTGACTGTCATTGATTACAAAGGGAATTGTGTAATGCCTCAATTCTCCTGTGGGGACGCTGCAGGGAGGCTTAACACTGGAAGCTGATCAATAGAGGTCTGTGCAGCCGGACACCTTGTGAAAAGGGATTTCCAAGGATACAATCAGTGCGGCAATTTATACACATATATTATGCCCTATACAGTCATATAAGGGGCATGAGTTACCCTCCAATGGGCACCACGGAGGCCTGACACCCATCACTAATATCATTACTACATGACATCAGTGCATTATTGAGCTTTGTGTATTCTATGTACAGTACTATATGGCGGTATTATTGAGCGCAGCGCATTCTATGTAGAGCATTATATGGTGGTATTATTGAGCGCTGTGCATTCTATGTACAGCACTATATGGAGGTATTATTGAGCTCTGTACATTCTATGTAGCGCACTATATGGCACAGTATTGAGCTCTGTACATTCTATGTAGAGCACTATATGGCGGTACTATTGAGCTGTGGTCATTCTATTTAGAACACTATATGGTAGTATTATTGAGCTCTGTACATGCTAGGTAGAGTAGTATATGGCTGTATTATTGAGCAGTGTACATTCTATGTAGAGCACTATATGGCAGTATTATTAGGTTCTGTACATTCTATGTACAGAACTATATGGTGGTATTATTGAGCTGTGTACATTATATGTAGGGCACTATATGGTGGTATTAATGAGCTCTGTACATTCTATGTACAGCACTATATGGCGATATTATTGAGCTGTGTACACTCTATATAGAGCACTACATGGTAGTAGAAAGTTTGTTTAAAAGAACTGAGAGTCCTCAGTACTTTTAAACAAACTTTCTACTACCATGTAGTTGATACCTTTTAATGGCTAACTGAAAAGATGGTAATAATAGCAAGCTTTCGAGACATGGTATTATTAATTAGATCTGTACATTGTATTTGCAGCACTATATGACGGTATTATTGAGCTCTGCATTCTATGTACAGCACTATATGGCAGTATTAATGAGATCTGTACACTCTATGTACAGCTCGATATTGCAGTATTATTGAGCTGTATACATTTTATGTAGAGCACTATATGGCGGTATTAATGAGCTCTATTTATAGTGGCAAGTATTTGCCAAAGTACGACACTGCTATTTGGTAGTTTATTGTTTGACTGCTGAGGCTGAATTTGCACTGCGTTCACAGCATCCATTTGACATATCCCTCTGTATGTAAATGTCAAACATATCCATAGGCCCAACACAGGCCAAAATACATTCTCTCACCCTCAGAGAAGTTTGGGTTTTTTTTGCCATCTTCCAAACAGTAGCATCAAACTGAAAGATATATACACCGTATGCATACACACACAGTATATGTATATATATATATATATATATATATATATATATATATAATATATATAAAATATACACACACATTTACATATAGATATATATACATTTATATATAGTTATGTACTACCCACACATATAATTTTTTCCTTTTTGTTTTACATGGGAGCCTATGGGTAAAACTGGGCCCTTTGCAGCCCGTACAATCACCAAAATGCTCAATTTTACCTGCTTTTGGGGTAAAAATGGTCCCCCCCCCCAACTACTTGGGCCTTTGTGCGGCTGCTGCACAGGTTGCACCAATGATAAGGAATGTCACCCCGGAATTTGGTAGAAATCCTCTTTAATCCTTGTCTGGTACCATGGGGGTCAATGTGCCCCCATGCGGATTGGTACCACTAGTGATTTCTTTCCATGGTACCAGACAAGGGTTAACTTAAGAGAAACCCAGTTTACTGAAAAATCACTACTAAATTATATTGCAAAACTAAACCTCCCCGCACGCCCTGTCAGGACAGAGTAATTTTGCAAGAGTCGTGGATCCACAGGACGTAGACCACTGATGGAAGCTGACAATATTGCAGTATGTGTGTTCCTTGCATTTCGCCCACGTACCCAGCAAGGGCTCAATGCAATGAAATATTAAAGCATAACTCACACAATAACGCAGGAGCCGCTCATTGGGGATGTGTTCTGTAAAGGGAAGAAAAGTGGGATTACGTATAAAATGTAAAGATTACTGTCCTGAAAGTGGCGCAAGTTATATCCGAAATGCGCCAGAGTCACAGATATGGGGGGAGGAGGTTCTGTATCAGGATTCCGCAGGAACGTCTATAGAAGCAAATGACCCTGGAACCCACAACAGTTACAATTGTTACAATTTTTGCGATATTCTCAAATTTTGTCATTGTTTCCTTTCACATAGAGGATAGCTGTAGATGTGATTTGCACAAGACTTTCTTGTAGCTCTCATAAATACTGCTCCTAAGGCCGGGGTCATGGTCCCGTTCTCATCCAAAAAAGTGGGATGAGCTATTAACCCCTTCGCGTTTAATATTTGCTTTTGCATTTTTGTTTTTCCCTCCTCTTCTTCCCAAAGCCATAACTTTTTTTTTTTCCTGTCCACATAGACAGATGTTTGTTTTCTGCAGATCACGTGTTGATTGACACCATTCATTTTATCACATAGTTTATTTTAAAATGGGGGAAAAGCTCCAAATGGGTAGAAATTGTGATATAAATACAATTCGGACATGTTTTTTTGAGAAATGTTTTTATGGTGCATACAGTGTGACCACCCATATCCTGTATACACCGCACCTATATACAGTGTGTCCATCCATATCCAGTATACACCGCACCTATATACAGTGTGACCACCCATATCCTGTATACACCGCACCTATATACAGTGTGTCCATCCATATCCAGTATACACCGCACCTATATACAGTGTGACCACCCATATCCTGTATACACCGCACCTATATACAGTGTGTCCCCCCATATCCTGTATACACCGTACCTATATACAGTGTGTCCACCCATATCCTGTATACACCGCACCTATACACAGTGTGTCCCCCCATATCCTGTATACACCGCACCTATATACAGTGTGTCCATCCATATCCAGTATACACCGCACCTATATACAGTGTGACCACCCATATCCTGTATACACCGCACCTATATACAGTGTGTCCCCCCATATCCTGTATACACCGTACCTATATACAGTGTGTCCACCCATATCCTGTATACACCGCACCTATACACAGTGTGTCCCCCCATATCCTGTATACACCGCACCTATATACAGTGTGTCCATCCATATCCAGTATACACCGCACCTATATACAGTGTGACCACCCATATCCTGTATACACCGCACCTATATACAGTGTGTCCATCCATATCCAGTATACACCGCACCTATATACAGTGTGACCACCCATATCCAGTATACACCGCACCTATATACAGTGTGTCCCCCCATATCCTGTATACACCGTACCTATATACAGTGTGTCCACCCATATCCTGTATACACCGCACCTATACACAGTGTGTCCCCCCATATCCTGTATACACCGCACCTATATACAGTGTGACCACCCATATCCTGTTTACACCGCACTTATATACAGTGTGTCCACCCATATCCTGTATACACCGCACCTATATACAGCGTGTCCACCCATATCCTGTATACACCGCACCTATATACAGCGTGTCCACCCATATCCAGTATACACCGCACCTATATACAGCGTGTCCACCCATATCCTGTATACACCGCACCTATATACAGTGTGTCCACCCGTATCCTGTATACACCGCACCTATATACAGTGTGTCCACCCCTATCCTGTATACACCGCACCTATATACAGTGTGTCCACCCATATCCTGTATACACCGCACCTATATACAGTGTGTCCACCCATATCCAGTATACACCGCACCTATATACAGTGTGACCACCCATATCCAGTATACACCGCACCTATATACAGTGTGTCCCCCCATATCCTGTATACACCGTACCTATATACAGTGTGTCCACCCATATCCTGTATACACCGCACCTATACACAGTGTGTCCCCCCATATCCTGTATACACCGCACCTATATACAGTGTGACCACCCATATCCAGTATACACCGCACCTATATACAGTGTGACCATCCATATCCTGTCCACCGCCATTAACTTGAGAACAGCGGCAGCTATAGGCATAGAAGTGGTGTCTAGGTATAGTAAAGTAGCCATGCGCTATGCAATGAAACCACCTATAGCGCCACCTGGTGGAAAACAACGGAGTTAGCATTTTTATCTAAAAAACGAAACGAGATAGAGAAAAAAAGTGAATTACAAAGTTGTAGGGCATCATCAATTCAATACGAATCGACACCTTGCATACAGAAATGCTATGATTAGAATATGTAAAACTCACAAGGCTGCGGACTTGGAGACCTTCCTACAAGTCATTGGGTATGCTGGCTGTGTGGAGTGGCCTCCACGCTCACCTGACCTGACCCCATTGGACTTCTTTCTGTGAGGTCACATCACACAGCAGGTGTATGCGACCCCTCCCCCAACATTGCAGGACCTACGACCACGTATCACAGATGCTTGTGCAAACGTGTCCCCTACCATATTGCCCAGCGTGCAGCAAGATACAGTATGCTGTGCAGAGTCCAGATGTGCATTGCAGCAAGATACAGTATGCTGTGCAGAGCCCAGATGTGCATTGCAGCAAGATACAGTATGCTGTGCAGAGGCCAGATGTGCATTGCAGCAAGATACAGTATGCTGTCCAGAGGCCAGATGTGCATTGCAGCAAGATACAGTATGCTGTGCAGAGCCCAGATGTGCATTGCAGCAAGATACAGTATGCTGTGCAGAGGCCAGATGTGCATTGCAGCAAGATACAGTATGCTGTGCAGAGGCCAGATGTGCTTTGCAGCAAGATACAGTATGCTGTGCAGAGGCCAGATGTGCATTGCAGCAAGATACAGTATGCTGTGCAGAGGCCAGATGTGCATTGCAGCTGACGGGGGCCACTAATGAGCGCCATATGCGTGACCAGCATTCAATGTTTTGGGGGGGTCATGGGTTTCATATCATAGCATTTCTGTATGCAAGGTGTGGATTCATATTGAATTGATGATGCCCTGCAACTTTGTAATTGACTATTTTTCTCTATCTAGTTCTGTTTTCGAGATAAAAATTCTAACTACCGTGGAAAGCTTCAAGAGGAACCTCAAGACCCACCTCTTCCAACAAGCCTACAACCTACAATAGCCCTCAGCCCAGTAGACCACTGCGCAACCAGCTCTGTCCTCACCTATTGTACCATCACCCATTCCCTGTAGACTGTGAGCCCTCGCGGGCAGGGTCCTCTCTCCTCCTATACCAGTCTGTCTTGTACTGTTAATGATTGTTGCACGTATACCCTCTTTCACTTGTAAAGCGCCATGGAATAAATGGCGCTATAATAATAAATAATAATAATAATAATAATAATAATAACTCCGTTGTTTTCCACCAGGTGGCGCTATAGTTGGTTTCATTGCGTAGCACATGGCTACTTTACTATACCTAGACACCACTTCTATGCCTATAGCTGCCGCCGTTCTCAAGTCAATGGCAGAGGACAGGATATGGGTGGACACACTGTATATTGCGGTAAAAATAACCTTGCAGTATGATTGTCCTCATCAGTACGATTGCAGCAATATCAAACATGTCCAGTTCTTTTATTTTAGTGGCAAAAAAAAAAATCAGAGCCTTGCAAAAAAAAAAAGTTTAGGGGGTTGTGTTGCCATTTTCCAAGATCCTTAACGTTATAATTTTTCGACCAGTGGAGTTGTGTGATGGCTTACTTGTTGCGGGGTGAGACTGTTTTTTTATTCATACCATTTTGGGATAGATTTGATGTTTCGATCGCTCGTTACAGCATTTCTTGTGATATTGCAGCGACCAAAAAAAACCCATAATTTTGATGTTCTTGAATTCTTTTTTTTTTTACAGTGTTTACCTATCAGTATTTTTATATATTGATAGATCAGACTTTTCTTCACGCAGTGATACAACATGTGTAGTTTTTACATTTTTTTATCTTTATTTTTAATGGGGCAATGGTGATTTGAACTTTTATGTTTTCTAATATTAAAACAAAAAACATTGTTTTACTGTTCTTGTTAGTCCCTTTTGGGTCTGGGAACATGCATAGAGAAAAAGGAAAAAATACCCAACAATGTTATTAATACCCTTTTTAAGCATCTAAATATAACAATTCACATATCAACTACCTACAAGGAAAAAGGGAAGGTCTAGAAAGCAATAGAGAAAGATGAGGAAAGGAAGAGGAGAAGGAGAAAGGGGAAGAAGGGGGGGGTCTTGGTTACAATCTCTTTTGGATCCCGGCCACAGACAGGTTTCAGAGGAGCGTTGCTGTGATAAGTATGGAGGTCTTCCACAGACCCCTTGTTGTCATAGCAACCCATTGGCAACCTGCAATCATATTACCGACACTTAAAATGGCACGCCCCCATGCCGGGGCATGTTAAATTTCGGTGTCAGAGTTTGACAGCGGGATTGAAAAGGTTAAAAATCGCGGGCAGAGCTCCACTCCACCCACAATTGTTTTGGGGCAGGTACTGGCTGTACTACGCAGCCAATTAAGAAATAACGTCTGGAACACCAATTCTGAGTCTGAACTGGGTGCAAAATCCTAAAAAAATCTACACTATATGGAGAGAAGGTATTCACACCAGTGACTATGTAAGGGGAATATATGAAAAGCAGAAACTGCTGTGTGAATACTGACATGAAAAATCCAATAGCTATATGCAAGAGTGAATATGTGAAAAATGGAATCTGCATTACTGCCATGAACATATGATTAAAGAGAAATTTAGCTACTGAATTGATCAATGCAATAGAGCCCCAACACTACGCCAAAGTATTTCTCTACGTTGGGGTCCCTAGCTTGTGTGTGTCCTCTCATGCAGTTAAAAAACTTACCGTGTATGGGAAGCTGAGACCCAGGCTATTTATGCGTATAATGTGGACTGGCAATAGGTGTGGTGGGGCCGGGTTCACAAACAAAAGACTACAAAGCAATTAAGAAATAACGTCTGGAACACCATACAGAGTCTGATTCTTAGTATTCTTAATTGATTTGTAGTCTTTCGTTTGTGAACCCGGCCCCACCACACCTATTGCCAGTCCACATTATACGCATATATAGCCTGGGTCTCAGCTTCCCATACACGGTAAGTTTTTTAACTGCATGAGAGGACACACACAAGCTAGGGACCCCAACGTAGAGAAATACTTTGGCGTAGTGTTGGGGCTCTGTTGCATTGATCAATTCAGTAGCTAAATTTCTCTTTAATCATATGTTCATGGCAGTAATGCAGATTCCATTTTCATATTTTCACTCTTACATATAGCTATTGGATTTTTCATGTCAGTATTCACACAGCAGTTTCTGCTATTACATGTATTCCCCTTACATAGTCACTGCTATACTACACAGCCATTACCTGCAGAGTATGGGGCACGATCGCCCCATATAGTGGACTCAACAGTTCTCTCCAGTATAATGCCCCACACATACAGAGTCTATAACCCTCAGCTGATGTCACTCCCTTCCTGCATACAATCATGCTCTGCCAGCTATAGACTTTCTATCCTGTATAGTGTTCCCATTATTCATGAACTACCAGAGGGCAAAACCTTTAACAGGAAACCCCAAATATCATGTTATGTAAAGTCCTACAGTTCTCTTACTAAAAGGCCCATAATCAGTATGTGGGTGCAGACTCCTCTGTATCGGGGCTTTATAGGAGACAATGGAGCTCCGCGGAGACTACAAGCTCTGTACCCTGTATAGCAATATCCCAGAGAGGTTAGTGCTTTGATTTATCAAAGTTTTCACCAGAATTATATATATAAAATGACGTTTTTTATAATTATTTGTCAATATTTTTAGTGGCTTTAGAGGACAGAAAAAAAAAGTGACTTTTTCTTTACAGGAATACACTGCTATGTACAGATGTATCTCTATGTACCTGTATAAATCTGCTTCTGGGTTCCCTGCCTGCAATACAGCTCAGGATTACCAAATTCTCCTGTCTTCCTCAGTATGGACTGTGGCACATTGGTATGGCTGCTGACTACCAATAAGAAGGGAACAAGTTTGAGACTCGGGGAGACCAGAGGATAAAATTGTTTTTATTTTTTAATTTATGTCTGTGTGAAGTGAGATGCCACCGAGGAACTACGGAGCTAGAGAGGTGAGAGGAAGTCGGGACTGAGCCCTCAAATCGGGACAAGCTCGCTGAATTTGGGATGGTTAGGAACTATAATTTTGGGCAGGATTTGACATCTCCAAACGTTGTTGTCTGATTCATCAAACGGGACCATTTAAAAAGTCGCAAAATTTGGCACAAATGCACTTTGGTTCTGTGATGCTAGTCACTACTTACGGAAAGTATAGACCGAGGGGGTAGTCAGACAAGCCGGGGTCAGGAAACTGGAGGACACCACAGGACACAGGTAGTAAGCAGGAACTCAGTAAAGTCACAGAACGAGGGTCAGAATTCCATGAGAGTTCGTATTATATTCAGGGAGCAGACAGAGATGTGGTCAGGTAATGGTCCAAGGTCAGAAGCCAGAAGATAACGACAAGAACAGGGAGCGGGCAGAGAGGAGTCAATCAACGGTCTGGGGTCAGGAAACTTAGATCAGAACACAAACACAAGCCAAGAGCACAACTGCAGAACCAGAGAGTACGACTGGCGAGGTTCTGGGAGAGCGTGCTCAGTAATGAACCAGAACAATTACCAGGAAGGTGGAACACCTTAGTAATCAGCACCTCCCAGAACCAGCATGGAATCCTGTGCTGTCAAACAACCTGTCAACTAGTGCTCAAAGAAAACAAAGCGGAGCATCTCCAAATGCAAGATGCTTTGCACAAAGGAAACATGTCACTGCCGACTCTGTAGTTCAGGAAGGCGCAGCAAAACATTAACTGTGCGCACTATGCTCTGCACAGAGGGATCGTGACAGGTTCCTTCCTGGAGTGATTTATGTACACCTAACGTTTTTACGCAATTTTCTTACATTTTATCGGAATATGCAAAATTTTACTTTAAAAAGGTTAAAGTAAAAAATAAAGAATATTTGTCTTCTTTTCTGCAAAATTTAGGAACTGCCTGAGCCTTTTTAATGAAGTTGACAGAAAAGATATAAATGAAAATCATAAGACAAAAAAGAAGAAAAAGAGAGTTAAAAAAAATGATGAATTGGGCCTTTAGTGTAATAACTATGTGAATGCTACAAGAGCTGATAAATAGTGATACATTGTGCATCTCAAAACTCAAGAAGCTGCAAGACGGCTGCTCTATAAGTAAATAAGAATTACACGACTAAGATTTGTGTGTCTTCTGATTTCTCCATCTGTTGGATTTCTCTGAAGAGTGCAGTCATAAAAGAACATAGCGGCTGTGTAATTCATTAAACAGCAGGTAATTATCATTGGAAATAAAGATCACTGATCTGATGTAATTGGGTTTTTTATTTTATATAGTAGGCAGTACTATAGTAGCTATATTCTTGTACATAGGAGCAGTACTATAGTAGCTATATTCTTGTATATAGGGGCAGTATTATAGTAGATATATTCTTGTACATAGGGGCAGTATTATAGTAGTTATATTCTTGTACATAGGGGCAGTATTATAGTAGCGATATAGCTATATTCTTATACATAGGAGCAGTATTATAATAGTTATATTCTTGTATATAGGGGCAGTATTATAGTAGATATATTCTTATACATAGTCGTATTATAGTAGATATATTCTTGTACATAGCGAGCAGTATTATAGTAGTTATATTCCTGTATATAGGGGCAGTATTATAGTAGTTATATTCCTGTATATAGGGGCAGTATTATAGTAGTTATATTCCTGTATATAGGGGCAGTATTATAGTAGTTATTTTCTGTATATAGGGGCAGTATTATAGTAGTTATATTCCTGTATATAGGGGCAGTATTATAGTAGTTATATTCCTGTATATAGGGGCAGTATTATAGTAGTTATATTCCTGTACATAGGGGGCAGTATTATAGTAGTTATATTCTTGTACATAGGGGGCAGTATTATAGTAGTTATATTCTTGTACATAGGGACAGTTTTAGAGTAGTTATATTCTTGTACATAGGAGCAGTATTATAGTAATTATATTCTAGTACATAGGGGACAGTATTATAGTAGTTATATTCTTGTACATAGGAGCAGTATTATAGTAGTTATATTCTTGTACATAGGGGCAGTATTATAGTAGTCATATTCTTGTACATAGGGGGCAGTGTTATAGTAGTTATATTCTTGTACATAGGAGCAGTATTATAGTAATTATATTCTAGTACATAGGGGGCAGTATTATAGTAGTTATATTCTTGTACATAGGAGCAGTATTATAGTAATTATATTCTAGTACATAGGGGCAGTATTATAGTAGTTATATTCTTGTACATAGGGGGCAGTATTATAGCAGTTATATTCTTGTACATAGGGGCAGTATTATAGTAGCTATATTCTTGTACATAGGGGGCAGTATTATAGTAGTTATATTCTTGTACATAGGAGCAGTATTATAGTAATTATATTCTAGTACATAGGGGCAGTATTAGTACTTTTCTATTAATCTATTATTGTTCATTAGTATTTCCTTTAAAATCTTCTTGTCATTTGGATACAGTTCTTGACATATCTAGTATACTGTATCAAGTACAAGTAACTCTTTGGTGAGGTTGTTACCCTCTTTGCTGATTAAGGAGACAGCTGTACGTTGATCTAATTTGGGCTACATGTGTTTCCTACATAGACAGAATGCAATTTGAAGATCGTCTGCCCCAGGTCAACTGGAGATTATACTTTTACATTACATATGTGCTTTGTGCATTCAGAGTATAGATGTGCTGTCACTGCATATTACATGACACTAAGTGAATAACACAGAATGTTCTCCATTAGAGTTATCCTGCCACATTGTGCTATATTATAAGACATTACTAATTATATACATGGCATATGGTAGGTTCGGGTGGCTCAGCACTGCCAATATCATAGCACATAGAGTCCATATGGGACAGGATTATGACCTGTATGCGGTCAGACATATGATCCCCATATAATCGAATTCCAACAATGGTTTTGACTGGTTCCTACAGAATCCATGAGCAGAAAAGCTATGTGCCTCCAAACAAATATGAGAAGCAAAAGTATTGACCTAACATGGCAGAAACGTACCATGGCGTAAGAAGCTAGAATACACAGGATCCAAGGCTTCCTTCATCGCTGCCAAACAGGGGGCTGAAGCATGTTTACTAAGACAAGTATGGATATCTGGGCTCGGAGCCTGAAGAACCCCCTAAACAAGCAGAAACAAGCTGTCAGCCTGCGCAAAACACAAGAGCTGACACACCGCACAATACCCAACGCCAGATCCAGACCACATCATCCCAGGACGGAAATATCCTCGTGGGCGAGAGGCCGGAACATCACTGGTATTGTTTGAGTCTGATAACATGACAACAATTTTAGCAATTTTACCATAGAATTTCCAGGTGTGACCCACACTCCACCAGCAAGTTACATTATTCAAAGTGGCCGAGCAATGCACAGTTATGGCTCCTGATCTGTGCTGGCTGTACCTAGGCAAGATCAATAAATGAGCCTGGTTCATAGGGTGAACCCTCTGCCGAAAACCTTAGGCTACATGCGCACGCTGCGGTTTTTTCCACATTTTTCGGTGTAGTTTCGTTGTCAGCAAGTTTTGACTTTTGACTTCCCAGCAAAGACTATGAGAATTCAGATTTGCTGTACGCACATTCAAAACCGTCTCTCTCTATCTCTCTCTCTTTTGTAATCCACACGAGGTCCCACGACGCTTCCAACACTACTACATCTGTCAATCACAGCCATAAAACATGACTGCCCGCTGAGAGGTAACATCACTCAGTTGGGTCCTCCACCTGTGGTTCACTTCATTCGCGGCCTGATTTGTGGTCACAGTTGGAGGACTCCAGCTGTGACCCCAAATCACCCGAATGACGTCACCGCTGACTGCGCAGCTCACTTCAGTTGTTGCATGGAGCTCACAGCAGGCAGTCATGTTCTATGGCGCTCGCTGTGAGCATCAGATGTAGCAGTGCTGGAAGCGTCGAGGGACCTCAGACAGCTGAGGGTTGCAGCCTGCAGCTGCTGCTGTTCCTGTACTGGATATGAAAAATGGGGGGCACCCAACATCATTTTTTTTACCCAAAATGTTAATTTTAATTTGTCTGAGCCTGCTCCTGACCTGCACTGATCTAACACCCCCCTCCCTCCCTTCCCCGGGGGGCTGGGGGCCGGGACAGGAGCGTGTGAACACTAACAGTGATAGACAAGCAGAGGAAATCTAAACAATATCACGCAGCACACTCACACAGAGTTATAAAAACAACAAATGATAAGGAGGAAAACAAAAGAGCAGGGAGGAAATCGCCAGATGACAGGAGGAATTCCACAGCACACCAAACAACACACAGTAAATCACCAGTTACTGGAACACAACCGCACATAAACTAGTTGAACAAAAGGCTATAGTCTGCATGGGAAAACAAATTCCTCCACCAGCCCTAATCTAACACCCCTGCCATCCCTACTCCGGGGGGGGGGGGGGTGGGGGGGGGGAACAGGAGCATGTTAACACCAACAGTGATAGACAAACAGGTGAAACCAAAATAATATCACACAGCACTCTCACACAGATTTATGAGACAACAAATGATAAGGAAGAAAACAAAGAGCAGGGAGGAAATCACCTTACGACAGGAGGAATTCCACAGCACACCAAACACGCAGTAAATCACCAGTTACTGGAACACATGAACACACGGACTAGTTTAGCAAAAAGCTATAATCGGCATGGGAAAACAAATTCCTCCAACTTAAAAAGGTGGGAATAACTGTGGGTCTCCCGCAACATGTGATCGAAAAGGTAACCAGCGGGTTAGCAGAAATTAACTCCTGCTAGTCCGATTACAATTGAGAACACAGCTGGTTGACGTCCAAGACTACCTGTGCATCCCAGAAGCAGCAGAGAAAGCATAGTGTGGAGTGTCAGAGTCTGAACCGTGTCTGATGCAGCCAAGGAGTAAATAGGCAAGGCCACGAGAGTGAGAAACACTAATAATTCATGGTTCACACAGGTCCAGTGACCCATCAGTCCGTACATCTGTGCTTTATACTGCAGCTCTGACGCCTTTCAGTAATTTGTAACATTTCATTTTTATTCCAGTGTAACGATTACAGTTTACAGGGCTCTCCAGCAGCTGAGAAATTCTCACTTTGTGAAGATTTATTCTGTTTATACAATAGTATCGATCCCATTTTATTCGCCTTCTTTGTTCTTAGAAAAGAAATCAATTCTCGGCTGAGACTCAATCTCGGTGATGAGGAAAATGTGCATCTGCCTCGTCCTCTGATGCTCCCAGGATGGCGGGTTCCAATTTTGTTTTAGGCACAATTCAAAGATTAAGGTTATAGTGGAGAAATTCCAGGAGTAGGCAGTGATACTAAAATCATGTATAGACCATATATGCAATATACACTCTACTACATACTCCTTTGTAATAAACTATATATAAATAAGCTGTATGGACGGTCATCACCTTCCATTCTTAGCATACGGGATACATGCATAAGTATTCCATCTCGGTCTTTGTTGCCATTGGATCCAACTCTATATAACCAACGACCAAAAATTATCTCTCTATTTTTATCTATCTTTCTATTTATCACGCCCTCGTGGTAATTTTTAATATTAATACGCTATGAACATTTGACCTGTCCCTTTTTTTAGTTTACAGAAATACATTTTTTAAATATAAACCATCGTGCCGTGACGGAAGGTGGTCAATGGGGTGAATCAGAGGGCGGGAAACAAATCAATAAAAAAGCATCAGAGTCCTTATTGCACCCAGTGTATACAACATTGCCCAGATCGGAGTTATCACCGCCACCTACTGTAGTGACAGGACGGATCCATCTTCATTCTGTATCTGATGAACATACAGCCATTTATCGGTCAGGCGGTTATATCGTCTAGCCACTCTTGTCTGCTGGTTGTGTTTATCAGGTGACATGATGATCCCCCTTCAGGGTAAAGAGCTTGCAGAAAGTGTCCTGATTGATTTATAGGAAAATGCCAAGAAGTTTTAAAAAGTTCTGCAAACTTCTAATAATATTTGTGCTTCAGTATAATCAATATTTCCAGAGGCTGAAATCTATACGGCACTGATACATCTCACAGCTGAGTTTTGTTACAATTGTGTCCATTCCAGACAATTCTTTGAGATGAATAGCCAAACGTTTTGAGACTGACACAAATTTTGTTTACACAAAGTTTGCTACTTCGGGGTTTTTGGATGTTTTGTTCCCCAATTCACTTAGTTCTTACTTTTTCCTTTGTGACATGCTTTCCATCATGCTGGAAAATGATTTATCATCAAATCGCTCCTGGATGATGTGGAAGTTGCTCTTGAAGGATATTTAGATCCTATTTTTTATTTGCGGCCATGTTTTTAGGTAAAATAATGAGTGAGCCCTCTGCATGGATGAGAAGACCGCATGTCACGGTTCTGTGCGGAGTATTTTGCATTTGAAAATGCTCTGCTATGTGTCTTGTGCACTTGCTGACAGGTTGTCTTTCAGCACTAGGGTCCATGCTGGTTTTGGGAGGTGCTTTCACAGATGCGCCTCGTTCCTGGTGATTGCTCTGTTTCTTTACTGGGCTTGCTGTGCCTGTACTTCACCAGTCGTACTTCCCGTTTGTTCAGTGTGCTCTTGATCCCTATTTGGTGTAAGTGTTCTGATCTTGGCTTCTGACCTCAGACTTCTTCCTGACCACGTCTCTGTTTGCTCCCTGAACCTTATATGTTACCTCCCGGCTTCTGACCTCGTACCTCTTCCTGACCACGTCTCTGTCTGCTCCCTGAACCTTATATGTTACATCCCGGCTTCTGACCTCGTACCTCTTCCTGACCACATCTCTGTCTGCTCCCTGAACCTTATACAGTAACTCCCAGCTTCTGACCTCGTACCTCTTCCTGACCATGTCTCTGTCTGCTCCCTGAACCTTATACGTTACCTCTCGGCTTCTGACCTCGTACCTCTTCCTGACTATCTCTCTGTCTTCTCCCTGAACCTTATACATTACCTCTCGACTTCTGACCTTGAACCTCTTCCTGACCACGTCTCTGTCGGATCCCTGAATCTTATACATTACCTCTTGGCTTGTGATCCTGATTTGTCTGACTACCCTTCTCTTCATACTGCTCGTAGTGTCCAGCATTACAACCCACACATGAATGGTCTCAGGATGCTTTACTGTTGGCTGACACAGGACTCGTGGTTGCGCTCACCTTTTCTTGTCCGTATAATCATTCTTCCTGATGTCCTAAACAGTTTGAAAGCAGTTACATCAGAGAAAAATAATTTGACAGCCATCCGCTGCCGTCCAGTCCCTGAACTCCGGGCAGTTGTTTTCTCTGATGAGGACCCTCCAGACTCCTTGGGACATCTGGAGGAATGACTTTCCAGAAAAGAAAAGGTGATAGCTACCATGAATCCTGTGTCTGCCAACAGTAAAGCATCACAAGACTATTCATGTGTGGGGGCTTCTCAGCCATGAACGGGCTCACTTAGAATTTACTTAAGAACAAGCCAATGAATAAAGAATGGGATCTAAATCTTCTCCAACAGCGACTTCTCCCATCATCCAGGACAATGTGCTGATGATGCTTTTTCCTACATGATGGATATTGCGTCACAAAGTAAAAGTGATAACTAAGTTGCTTATGAGCAAAATATTGAATGTTTGGTTCTGTAGTAGGAAACGTCAAAAACCTGTGGTCAATCTGTCACACTTCCCAGGTGTGACAAGTGTGGTGGGCGCGTTACAGACCTACGTGCGTCTGATGCAGAACAAAAACACAACAAAAAAAGGGGATACCGGGGACACAATAACAGCGGGAATTAATGAGAAGGGTAGGTGGGACACCTCCTATCTTTATCTGCAGTTGTCCCTACTCTCCTAGCCAGCCCCTATACCGTCTCCGCATCTGTCACCATGCAGGAACTTGAGACCCTGAGAAGACCCTATAGATGCCCTTGCTAGTGAAGGGCAGGTGAGGTTCACTAGACCCCACTGCTGCACTAACAAGACACAAGGTAAGATAAGACAACAGGGAGGAAAAGCAACAAAAAGGATAAAGCCTGGGAACAGGAAAACTCTATAACAGAACCTTCCTCCAAGGCGGCCAGAGAACAAATGAGTTTGTATCTTCAGCAAGGAATGCTGGGAAACACCTCTATTTAAACCTGAAGGGCGTGGCTACAAAACAGCTACAGCTGAAACACTCAGCAAGGAACTGCAGGAAAAGCTGCTAGCAGCAAAACTGACATTAACTATTTCAGTGCCAAATGAAACGAGATAACGTTTAAATGTAGAGAGCCGGAAAGAGATGAGAGGCTCCAGTCCTAAAGCTGTCACTAGTCTCCAACAACAGGGAGACGACCATAGCACAATCCTCAAAAGACAACAAACGAAAACTGAGAAATTGTGATAAACCCCAAGCACTGATGATACAAAAATGGGTCATCAGTTAGGATCAGGCCCAGAAGCCGAAATCCGGCTGCCGGGGCGAAGGGCAGAAGTTAAGAAAAATCAGAGTCAGTGCTGGCAATAGTCAGTCTATGAAGAAACTTCATCTATTTGTCAATAAAAGTTTAAAAAAAACTATGAAATGTTTATAATTGTTCTTCAGTAACCATAGAAACATCCGGCTAAAAGATCTTAAAATACCAAAGCAGTAAAGTGTGAAAAACAAAATTTGTGTCAATTTCAAAACCGTAAATGAACAACAATCGCCAGAGGGATCTGAAGCCTGCATAGCATTACTGCAGGATCCCGAAGCCTCCATACCATTGCCTGAGAAACCTGAATCCTGCATACACCATTGTTAGAGAGACCCAAAGACTGTATACCTTTCCCAGATGAACCTGAAGACTGCAACCATCGCCAGAGGGACCCGAAGCCTATATATCATCACCAAAAGGAACCCGAAAACCAAATATTGGAGCCAGAAGATCCGGAAGACCGAATATCGTCGCAAGAAGAACCAATGACGTTACAATCCCACATATCTGCTGAGCTGTGCACAATATTTCCTATATTGGGCATGTGTCCTATTCTAATAAAAAGCACATATACAGAATACCTGCTGATCATGAATACATTTTGGCAGGTGTGCGTGATCATAACGTCATTTGCACCGCACAAATTAGGCCCTTCTTTCATAATGTCCATAATCAAAAGCCTACACCAATTATGTGCTCGGGTACATTTCTACTACAGTTCACCTCACTTTCTAGTAAAAAGTATAGTGCATTTTCCAGTCGGCAATGGCCCCTCCAGTTATGCCCAATGTACTCTTGAGAAAAGTATAGGGACTTCCTTAAAGCAACCATCCAGCGTTTTTTTTTTATTGCACCACTGGAGTGATGTTTAAATCTACGTCCCCAGCCCCCTATCTTATTATCAACTTTCAGCGGCTTCATCTTCTATTTTCATGGTGCAAAGACAAAATGGGAAACATCAGCTATTGTCAAGGACAAATGATGAAATTCTGGAGAGATGGTGGCCTGGAACCCATAAGCTGGTAGGAGGCTGTGAATGAGCAGATTTGCTTCTGTATGGAGGCTGAATCCACCATGTTTGGGTGGAGACATCTCAGTTGACCTCACCGGAGAATAAACACAAGATCTAAATTAAGATTGCTGCTTGTTGTCCGCTGCGGCAGACACGAAACCTGCCAGAGAAGTCATGCCTTGGCCATCTGCCTGGCCCCTGTGCCCTCTATCTACGACAGCCCGGCCTCATACATGACTGGTGATTACTCGGATTATTAGTCGAGGGCGGTAACGTCTTGGGAACGAAGCGTTCTGTCCTGATCTCGCTGCTGCGACTGGTTAATGAGTGACGATTTATATCTTGTAGCTTCAGTATAATCGGACCTTTCATCAAGTTGTTCATGTTGAGCTGAAGACACATGATGTAATAATGGCTGTAGAGTGGAATAAAACTGTTTGGGTTTTTTCACTTTCGCCTCTCCGATGCAGAGATATTAGCAATCAGAATATTTGACCTCTAATGAACTCACTGTTTTAAGTCTAAGTGGGTAAGTGGGTGCTGTTAGAGTCTTTATTAGGGGCGTATACTTTTCACCCTGTATGACGTGGACCAATCATAAGTAGGTGAGACTCCCAGGGGGAAGAAGGACACGCCCCCGCCATAGCTTAGTGCAAGTTTCTTAGTGCATGTGATGTAAGGATACAGCTCTTACTTAAATGGGGATAACTCCTTCATCATTCCCATCATAGCAGTGTCAGCTCTGCTGTACTGCTCCTTCACACACACTGCCTGGTCAGAGATGTGTCAGTATCACACTTATGTCTTTCATGTCCAACTTGTACTCATGGTGCAGTGAAACCAGAGCAGGATGTCATTACGTCTCACACAGGAGGAGCCCAGAACAGGCAGGTTACTCCTGTGTGAGGCAAAATGACAGCACTAATCTCACTGCAGAGCGAGTACAAGTTGCTGAAGCACTGCAGACAAAGGTGTGATTACCGACACACTCAGTAACAGGAGAGATAAGAAAAAGGGTTTGTAATGTGACACAACTAACCTCCACTGCACTGCCCCTCCCCCACACTGACTCATGCAGGAGGTTAGAGCAGCAGATCAGAGCTGTGTCCTTACATCTCACGCATGGAAAAATCTCCTTAAAGTGTGCCTCCCCCGTGCCAGCAGCCGGTCGCTGCTCGGGCCCGGACCTTCACGGGTGGTGGCTCAAGGGTCCCCGGACACGCCGAATAAATAGGGGGACGTAGATGTACGGGCTAGGCCGTAGTAAGTTCGTGACGCCACCCACGGTGTGTGGTGAGGTGGGACACTACCGCTGCTGTTAAGGGGCACCCGGGGGAGATGTTGTGCAGCAAGTTGTTAACCCCTCCATAGGCAGGGGTGGTGGCCTCGGGACCCGGTTGGTGCGTGCAGGGGAGATGGTGACCGCAGAGGATGCTGGTGTACTCACTGTTAGCAAAACACACAAGTCCCTGGTAAACCAAGGTGGCGGTGGTTGGTGCCACGGCCGGGTGCGTTCGGGATCCCCCACGCGGCTGGTGGTCTCTATCCTTTTCCTGCACCTTTTTGTGTGAATTAGACATCCTAGCTTGAAACTCAGGAGTCTGCTCCCGGCTGGATGTGGCCTAAGGAGCCGTGCCCGCAGTCGCTGGCCCATGGGATCTATGGGCCCTGGCGGTGACCTCTTATCTTTAATCGGTGGGCTGTTGTCTTCTATGAGGGACTTTGGGTGGGACAGGACCTCTAGTCCTGGCCTCAATCGGTTCATTAACCAGTTCCACTTGTTTCTGGTTCCTGGCTTCAGGGTCCGAGTACCCCCCTTTGTGCTACGGTTTCCGGGTCGGTTCCCCGTGTCGGTACCGGCGGCTACAACCCTGGCCCGGTCCACCTCGGTTCCACCGACCCGTCTTCCCGTCTCCTGCTGACGGAGACCACCGTCTGCCTCCTAGCCAGTGGCACCAGGGCTCCTACCCTGGTACCTGTCAGTCAGATTCAGGCCTGACATACAGGCCTGACCTCCACTCCACTCCTCTGACCTTGAACTCTCAAACAGATCTGCTGCTTTTCCCGCCCCGGGCTGTCTGGACCCCTGGGTGGGCGTGTCCCAACCGCCTGGTCACGCCCACTGGTGTGTCTATCTTTCCCTAAGGGGGGGGTGACTAGGGTTTAATGGTTGGCTGTGTGTTTCCTAATGAGGAAAGGTGTTATTCGGGGGCCTATTTGTGACTACCTGGTTTTGCCAGGGCGTCACAAAAGCAATTGTGGGGGCGTGGTCTTCTTTCCTTTCAATTTTGCTGCCCATTTATGATTGGTCAGCATCATACAGGGAGTAGAAGGACACACCCCCAGTAAAAACTCAGATAATACCCACTTGGTTCCAACAGTGTCATATGGTCATACTTGCCAATTCTCCTGGGATGTTGAACGGCTTTTTGTCAAAGCAAAGACCTCCCAGTCTTCTAGAACAGTGGGTTGATTCCCCGGCCCTGCCAAAGCCTCCAAGAATCCTGTATATCTGTGTATCCAATCCCACATTATGGGAGGCATGGAATGAGTCATGGAGGAAGAGGGTATTTGGTCCGTAGGGCCAATGGGGTCCAAAAACATATATGACTACGGCCAGAAATTTTCCAAGGTATTGATATTCCAGGACACTACCTGCAAAAGTTGGCAGTTTGCATGCATCTCTGCGAGAAAGCCAAAGTGAAGTATGAGCACTAAACCCATATTCACTCTGCCCCTCTGATAATAAAATAGATGACACACCACAGAACGATGCATGGTCGGACTACATTTTAACTGAATAAAGTGAACACCATATACTTTAGGGAATCTTCCTGGTGACACCAAAGTGACATTGCAAGGGTAAACACACGTCGTAATGGCTGCAATGGGGCTCTGGATGCATTTCATTACAGTAGAGTAAATTCACAGGTCCCAGGGTCATTGTACGCCACAAGATATCTCCAAGAATGACATTATTATCTGGGAGCTCTGCCAGGATTCCTTGATTTCATTTACATACCAATGCGGCTGACAATTGCCTATGAAAACCATTCAGCAAGTCCTCCGCTCGTGCTGCTGGGGGTCCTGACTTTCTATTTATGAGAAACCAACTGATTTCCACATTGCAAAGCTTTGGATTCCCATCAAGATCAATAAGTGTCCTCGCAACGCAGCAGCTAATGTTTGTGTCTTGAAGTCAGTATTCAGTCGTCTGCTTCAAAATGTGGACCAAAAAGTTACAGCTCAAGTAATGCTTTAAAGGGAACCGGTCACCAGTTTTTTGCCCTATAAGCTGCAGCCACCAGCACCGGGCTCTTATATACAGTATTCTAACACGCTGTATATAAGAGCCCAGGCCGCTGTGTAGAGCGTAATCACTTTATACTACTTACATAAACAGTCGGTGCGGAACAGGTGGGTTGGATGGGTGTCTCCGTTCATCGGTAACGGCGCCTCATCTTTCGGCCATCTTTGTCCTCCGTCTTCTGAAGCTTGGGTGCATGACACGTCCTACGTCATCCACACAAGTCGATACTGGGGTCCTGCACAGGCGCACATTAATCTGCTCTGAGCAGGGCAGATCAAAGTATTGTAGTGCGCCTGCGTCGGACCTCAATGCCGGCTATTGTGGATGACATCGGACGCGTCATCTACACTGGCTTCAGAAGAAGGAGGACAAAGATGGCCGAAAGAGGAGGCGCCGGACCCGGAGAACGGAGGCATCCATCTGACCCACCTGCTCCGCACCGACCGTTTAGGTGAGTATTATAAATTCATTTTTACGTTCTACACAGTGGCCTGGGCTCTTATATACAGCGTGTTAGGATCCTGTATATAATAGCCCACTGGTGGTGGCTGCAGCTTATAGGCCCCAAATCTGGTGACAGGTTCTCTTTAAAGAAAAGGAAGCAGGGGGATGCGGCTGCAGTTTTTCTCTCTTTGAGGAATTTCCGCACAGAAAAATCAATCACCTTACCCACAAGAGAAATTGACATGCTGTGGATTGGAAAAACGCACCGTAGGTCTGTTTACACAGGATTAAAATGAGGCACAATGGACTTGACATTTCTATAAATCCCATCCACTGTGCTTGTACTGTAAAACACTGGGGTTTTGTTTCACAGCGAAAATACGCAGCATCAAAAATGAAGTAAAACTCATCGTGGGCATGCACCCTTAAATCAGCTTCTAATGTGTCACAGTAACATGTAAGAACCCTGGGAATCACCAAACTAAAGAGGCTCCTCTGTCAAATAGAGAAACCAAATGTAATATACCCAAGAATGACGTAAATGGTTCCTGTCATTTCAACAAACTATGCACAAATCATTAGCACAAGTGAATATACATTTTTTGTAATATATCTCATTAGAGAAATTTGCTGCTGTCTCCTCTTATGAGCCACTTCTTTCATGCCTCCTAAATTCATCATCTGCTAATTTACAGCTCATTGAGGGATCAGATTTGATCTACATATTTAGATATATGAGGATGGGAGGAGACGGGTAAGAGACACAGCTATTGCTTTCTAGTAAGTGCTTTATCTCACCCTAGAGCTTGATTCACACCCACATTGCTCAATAGAGTTGTATAATGTCCTCAATGCTGCTGCATAATATCCTCCATACTGCTGGATAATGTCTTCCATACTGCTATGCAATGTCCTCCATGCTGCTGTATAATATCCCCCATGTTGCTGTATAATGCCCTCCATGCTGCTGTATAATGTCCTCCATGCTGCTGTACAATGTCCTCCATGCTACTGTACAATGTCCGCCATGCTTCTGCTTCTGATCATGTGCCACATAGAGACAGGAGAGCAGGACACCTCATGTTTGAGTGTGCTGTGTATTGGAGACATCATATCATGTAGTCTCCACCCACCAGCTCAGAGACAAGTAAAAATTAGAATTAGAGCCTGTAGAGGGAAAAACTGGTGAAAATGCAGAATGACAGTCATATAATAGCCAGAAATAGTGTTTTTTCTCACATGCACACAGGACAGCTTAGTCTGAACTGTCACCTGAAACAACAGGTATAAAAGTCTCACAGCACTGACACCATCCACCGCAGAGCTGAATAAATGGTCATTATTATACACCTGCTCATGGCATCTCTTATGAACTTGGTTGTAAATCTGTAGCTCATGTCCTGGCTTGAATTCAGAACTTCCTCCGCTGTGACCTCATGGAGCATTTTGTAAACTCAGTGGAACAAGGTGGAAAATCAACTGAGCACAATGACTTATGCCTTAACGCACCCCTGTCTTTTCCCAACAGCGGAGGCTGCCATTCTGTAAAACCATAATCTGCTGCGTCATGATACGTAATATCAGGTATCTATGCAGAACTGGGTATAAAGAAAGTAATCTTACCTGAGCAAGAAGCAAAAAACGAAAAATAAAGCCGGGCTCTGCCTGATATTTCCTAAACAGCTGCTTCATTATATCAGCCAATATAATAGTGTCATGCAGTCACAAATAATATGCATTATCCAAAAAATACTCCTAGAGATGCAATCAATTTCCCACATGAAACCGAAATTAAATTTCTACCATACAAGGCCAGAAAGAACTGAGAGAGAGGTTGTAGTTTGCTCCTCGGGGTCTCCATCCTTAGAGGCTTCATAGTAAATGGGGGACCCTGTGAAATTGTCCAGATTGCCACTAAATAAATCAATCAATCTATTTATCTATCTAAAAAAGCAAAAACAGGTTACAGCCGCACACTGAAATACCAAAATTTTCAGCTTTCAAAAAAGATCTAATACATTTTTTTTGGGAGATGTTTAGCATATGAAAAATGGCCAGTTTACATACTTGCCCAGTAGCCACGTCAAAGCAACCTCATTATATGGGTTTTAAAAGAAACTACATGCTTTGGCAAAAATAAACCAACTACTAAATAATAAAAGCACCTGCAGCTAATAGGGGAGGGGGGGATTGGGTGCATATGCAGTCTAATGGACATGGTTCCATATGAGATACAAGAAACAAAAGGAAGAGTAGGACCCAGTATAATGAGGTTGCCTTGACGTGGCTACTGGGCAGGTATGTAAATGGCCATTTTTCAAATGCCAAATATCTCAAAAAATGTTTATTAGATCTTTTTTGAAAGCTGAAAATGTTGGCATTTCAGTGTGCGGCTATAACCTGTTTTTCCTGTTCTATGTCATGAACAGATACGCACCTGTTCACATTGAGTGCTGTTGCTGTCAGTCCTGTTTTTTTTTTTCTTATCTGTCAGTTTGTATTTCTCCTTATCTATCTGAAAGGACTTATATGTCAACCCTTGTGGCAACATTAAAGTTCAAAGACTTCAGTTCTATTAATTATATTTTGTATTAAATCATATATACCATGCAGGATCATTTTTTTTCTTGATTACTGAAGCACATATACTCTGAACGGGGAGTGATTGATGCCATCTGAGCTATATTTAGGTTCCAGTCTCTGTTCCGGAGAACTTGCCCTTTGCCCCTTTAAATATCAAACCATACTGAAAGACATGGAGGGGGGATGTTCACAAATGCTAATACGATGCAATCATTAAAAGGGAAGGAATCTCCAAGAAGCGTGCGGTGGCCACCGAGCGGCTGCAAGACCGATAATATTGACCTGTCGTCGTGGCCGAGAGTGGTGTATACAAGAGGCGAATCAGGTGTCACCGGGACGTGCGCACCACTGGCAGACAAAAAGGCCCCTGTGCAAGAACAATGTGTGGGCCCTTTTCAGGCCAATTACTCATCAAAATGCACAAGTTCACCTGCTTTGGAGGTAGTAATGGGCCCCCTTAGCCCTTGGGCCCCTGTGCGGCTGCACCAATGAAATGTCCGCCCCCGGTGCGCACGTCCCTTCCCAAACATTTCCCAATGGATGACAAATTATATTTTTTATATGTCCCATAAGAAAAGTATCAGTGTTAAATTCCAAAAAATTAAAAATAGAAACACTAATGATCACCCTCGACCCATAGGTAATAATGGAAAAATTGGGCGACATTCAATATGGCCTCTACCACCAATAGCAACCCCTGTGTGGGTTCTCATACAAGTTGACACCCAGCTTTCTTGGAAGCATGACATGGACATAGGCTTTCATTTGCCAGGAATATGTTGATTTTAGTGCTATGGATTTATATATAATCAACATTACCTTCTAAATCAATGATGGCAAGAACCGCGCTGGTGATGGCCTCTCCCATGGGATTTTCGGCGACGCATGTGTACAATCCAGCGTCTTCCATCCTGCTGTCACTAATACACAATGTCCCGTACTCCTCTGCTCCGGGATCCAGGGGCTCCTTATTTTTGTACCAGCTTAGTCTTGGCACCGGGTTCCCAGCTACCGCCACCTTCAGGCTGATGTCACAGCCCGTCCCTATGGCAGCGTTTTTGAGCTTGCGGACAAACTGTGGAGGGCAAGGCTTGTCTTGCTCTTGGTCACTCATCAGTTTTGGCCTTTTTGGGGTCACAATAGGACTTGGTGGAGCAGCCAGTGTCTTGGCGAAGGTCCTAGTTGTAGGGACTTGGGTGACCGGAGACCCCTCCTCAGTTTTGCTTGCGTTCATTTTCACCTGGGCACGGTGCATGGTAAATATGGAGGCAGGGTCCTATTCCAGGTAATGGGAAATGAGAATTATAGGAATTTCTTGACAGTTTAACCCAAGGTACGGTCAAGTGTTGGCGCCAACTTCTGCAAAGAGGGAGAGAGAATATGAGGAGGGGGCACCAGCCCCAGGGTAATAGTGTGACTGATGACGCAATATGCCTTTATCATGCAATAATCCTCTTGCTGATGATCAATACAACTCATGAGTTGGGGAGTCCTGATGGCCCCCTTGTATCGGTGCAATTCCTTTCCTAGGCTGGGGCCTGTGGTGGTAGAAGACCTTGTACATGCCCCTAGGTCTGAGCCCCCTCTTCTTCTCCCTCTTCTCTTCAGGCTGCAATCTGCAAAAGAGACCCTGCAGACCTGCAGAACGCAGAAATGAGCCCCCACCCCCCAACACTCCCCTCCTTCACTATTCCAAAAGTGGCAATGACAGCTGCCTCCCCTCCTGATATGTGACATAACTTGGCTGAAACTTTTCACCCCCCTACTCTACTTCTTCCTCCCTCCTCTGTCCGCTGCCCCCCTCCACCACCTCTCTATCATCTCCTAGTGCAAAGAATAGAAACTAGACAGCAACTTACCATATTCAGATGACAGCAGCAGGGGCTGCATGCAGGGGCAGGAGCAGGTGGCTGCATGCAGGGGCAGGAACAGGGGCTGCATGCAGGGGCAGGAGCAGGTGGCTGCATGCAGGGGCAGGAGCAGGTGGCTGCATGCAGGGGCAGGAGCAGGTGGCTGCATGCAGGGGCAGGAGCAGGGGCTGCATGCAGGGGCAGGAGCAGGTGGCTGCATGCAGGGGCAGGAGCAGGTGGCTGCATGCAGGGGCAGGAGCAGGTGGCTGCATGCAGGGGCAGGAGCAGGTGGCTGCATGCAGGGGCAGGAGCAGGTGGCTGCATGCAGGGGCAGGAGCAGGGGCTGCATGCAGGGGCAGGAGCAGGTGGCTGCATGCAGGGGCAGGAGCAGGTGGCTGCAAAAAGGAAGAGTTCACATTAGAAAACCAGTAAAAGGGCAACAGAATATGGCAGGAATTTTAATATGGGATCCGAACATATAACTAAGAATGAATCCCATATCCCAGGGGTATTGATAGTGTGGGTTAATACTGGGTGCTGGGTGTCAGGAGGGGAATATGTATTCTTCCTAAATTTGCAACTTGCAAATTTTGCTGCAAATCTGCAACAGATGTCACATTTTGCAAATATTTAAAGGGATTGTAAACCTTCGAAGACATTTTGTTTTTAATTTAAATGCATATAATTGGGGCTAAATATCCTTTTTGCAATTGGGTTTTGTTAAATACGTTGCATCATTTGCCTTCTATTGCTTCTGTGTTGCACTATCTATTGCTGGCTGCAGAATGAGTTAACTGAGAATCTGTCAGTAAGTCACTATGACTGATTGATGGGGAGATTGCATCTTTTTTTAGCTCTACTTAGCTGAGTCATGACTACAGACAACATGAAAGTAAAGCATGCAGAGAAACAAAGTGTCTGTAAGAGCCAAACGGTGGCAAAGTTTTTAATAAAACCCAATTGTCAAAATGATTTTTTAGCATTAAATAAATATATTTAATTAAAGGAAAAAAAAACTGTCCCCAAAGGTGAACAACGCCCTAAATCTGACAGGACTTTTACTGTTGGTCTGGAAGCAGTTAGGCTATGTCCGCACTTTGCGTCGAGGTAGTTGCAGTTCCTTACGCATTCTCTGGCAGAAATTGTCTTTGTCAAATTTGGTTTTGACCACAAAAACGCTAAAAATACGCTTGCGTTTTTACCACGTTATAGCGTTTTTACCGCGATTTACATGCTTTTTCATTGCTTAAAGTCAGATGCGTTTCGAATACAAATACACTACTAAATAAAGTTTAAACATTCAAACACTATCAAAAAAACGGGGAAAAATGATAACAAATATCATGATTAAAATCATGCACAAAATAGCTAATTTTATTAAAATTATAAATGTGTTATAATATTTATGCATAAAATAACATTAAATTATGGATTTTCAATAATGTAATTGTCGGACTATGTGTGTGTGTAAAGGGACATATCATGCCCTTATTATAAAGTAAAAAACGCATGCGTTTATTTTGGCAAAAAAGCATGTTTTCTGCATCAAAACAGTATGTTAAATGCTGGGATTTTGATTGTGTGTGCATTTTGAAAGTTCTCATTGACTCTAATGTTAGCAAAACGCTGCCAAAATGGCAAAAACAATTGACATGCTGCTTCTTTAAACGCTGAGTTTTTACCAAATTTTCTGCAACTGAAACGCTGCGTTTTTAACAGCATTGTGCGCACAAGAAAACACAATTTCCCATAGACTTTGCTTGAAAATCAAAACGCATGCATTTTGGCATTAAAATGCTGCAGTTCAAAAAGCTGCGGAAACGCATGAAAAAACGCAAAGTGCGCACATAGCCTTAATGCAAACTTTCCAACAGGAGAAAACCAGGCCTAGTATTCCCCATCTTTGAATAAGTATGCATCTAAAAAAAAAAGTTCTGCAAGCTCAAAACTCACATTTAGGGCTCTTTTCCACCTGCGGTTTGGATGTGCGAGTGCAATCCGATAAAAAAAAAATCGGATTTCACTAGCACCACTGTTAATCAATGAGGCAGTTTCCTCTTTCCTGTTATTTCTCAACACGAATCGTGCTCTCAGTGCATTCGTAGCATGCTGCGTTTTGCACCAAGTCTCGGCTTACACACCCCTATACAAGCCTATGGGAACATTTGAAACATCGCACTGCACTCGCATGTTATCCGACTGCAGTGCGATATACGCAGAGACAGACAGCGGAGGAGATGGGGAGAAAGTGCTCCCTCCCTCTTCTCCGCAGCTGTGATGAGATCGCAAGATCGCATCACAGTTGCATGACCGTCGGCTGTCACCCGCAGCAGAGGGTCATTAGCGTATCACGCCAATACTCTCGCATCAGAAGCGGTACGCAAGTGGAAAAGAGCCCTAATGGACCAATTCATGATTGCATTTGTGCCTGTTTTTTTTCCTGTTTTCAGTGTTTTGTGATTTTTTTTTGTTTGTTTCCACCATATTCATTTTTCATCTTATAGTTTGCCATGTAGTCAGAGTTTATTGTTTCCAACTGATTCATCCATCATTTGCGACTTTTTCAAAAGATTTTCTTACAAATGTAACCCAATTCCCCTTACGACGATGTTATATACTTCTGAAATTTTTTAAGCAATTTTTTGACAATTCTAGTGGAACATGCAACTTATTGCTCTATAAAATAAAAATCAGGTTTAAAATAAAAATAAATAGCCGGATTCATCATTTAAGATTTTTTTATGTCACTTTATTCATGTTGTTGTATTTGACGATGTTTTTTGCATCAAATTCATCAAAATAGTACACAGGTTTCATAAATTTTATGTTAAATAAAAAATGCTCATTATTTTCGTCTTTAACCTGTTAACATTTTAGCACAAAAATTTGCTAAAACGTTTAAAAAATTCCGACAAAAATTCAGGATTATATATAAAATCACTAGGAAAATACATACAGCTGCACTCTAAATGCTAACAATAAATAAGGGAACTCTGGTATTGCATTACTGCTATAGGAATATTTGAAATAGAGATACTTAGTTTATGTATTGGCCAATGCATGTAAGGCCAGTAACCAGCAACAAGGTGATCTCTTGTATATGCTGTGCAACCAGGCTGTGTCCACCTTCCAAGCTGGATCCTTTCTGCCCAGACATGGAGGTTTTTAACCCAGATCGATGCATTTCAAGTTAGGGTACACGAGATCATCTTGTTGTGGTGACCAGGCTCACATGCATTGACCCACATATAAGCTAAATATCTCCTTTTTCAACTATTCCTATAGCAGTAATGCAATACCAGAGTTCCCTTATACAAGTTAGCATTCTAGAGTGCAGCTGTATGTATTTTTGTAGTTATTTTGTGTCTTCACCTAGCACCTGTTCATACCTGTTGGACGTGCGGGTCAGTCTTTTTGATATTTTTTTTATATAAAATCACTTTAGGTGGTGACTGGAATACACGTGAGACAACATGTACAAGTTTTTGACAAATCGCAAATGATGAATCAGGCAAACACATCTAGAAATCATACTCAGCCCACAATGGAGAGTATTAAAAGAAAAAACAGGCAAATAAAATAGATTAAAAAAAGGCACAAATGTAAAGATTAAAAAAGGTGCAAAACATTAAAAACTAAACAAAAAAGGGGCAAAAGCAATAATGAATGAAGCCCAGAGAGCATATCTGCTTTTGTGCAGAATTCATGAATCACACGATCAAAAGGTGTGGGGTAAAAATAATGTTAAGGAAGACCACAAGACAAGAAAACAAAAGTGAGAAAAAAAACCCAGAAAAGACCCAAGGCCTTCTTTTCATGAAGTGAAGTGATGCCTGATTTGTGCAGCATTTTGAGGGCCACATAAATTCACTTTTATATTAAGCTCTGGCGTTATCATGATCAAAGTTTGGATTAATGGAAAGGTCATAGGTCCAATAATTTTGGGGGACATCTTGTCTGTCAGATTTCTGAAGGGAAAGGGACAGAATTTGCTTCAGAAACGCTGCGGATTTACCTCAGATTTCGCCCTCAATATACAATGACAGACTTCAGGTGTGAAAAAAACAAACAAAACCCGGAGGCTATGTGCGCACGTTGCTTTTTACCTGCTTTTTACCTGCTTTTTTGCTGCTTTTTCAACTGCAGCGTTTAATGCCAAAATGGTTGTGTTCTGCTTTTCAAGCAAAGTCTATGGGAATTTGGGTTTCTTGTCCGCACTATGCTGTTCAAACTGCAGCCTTTTTGTGGCAGAACTTTGGTCAAAAACTCTGCTTTGCAGTGCAAAATCCAAATGGCAAAAACAATTGACATGTCAATTGTTTTTGCCATTTGCATTTTGAACTGCAAAGCAGAGTTTTTGCCTTAGTTTCTGCCAGAAAAAGGCTGCAGTTTGAACTGCATAGTGGGCACAAGAAACCCAAATTCCCATAGGCTTTGCTTGAAAAGCAGAACACAACCATTTTGGCATTAAACGCTGCAGTTGAAAAAGCAGCAAAAAAATCAGGTAAAAAGCAGGTAAAAAGCAACGTGGACACATAGCCTCACTGTCTGTCGGTCTCTCCCCCTCTCTCATACTCACCGATCCCCGGCGCCGCGCTGCACGGCATTCACACTGCTGCGGCAGCTTTTACTATTTTGAAAAAGCCGGCCGCTCATTAAACAATCTCGTATTCCCTGCTTTCCCCGCCCACAGGCGCCTATGATTGGTTGAAGTGAGACACGCCCCCACGCTGAGTGACAGGTGTCTCACTGCACCCAATCACAGCAGCCGGTGGGCGGGTCTATACTGTGCAGTGAAATAAATAAATAATTAAAAAAAATGGAGTGCGGTCCCCCCCAATTTTAATACCAGCCAGATAAAGCCATACGGCTGAAGGCTGGTATTCTCAGGATGGGGAGCTCCGTACTGTACCCGGCTCTTCCCGATTTGCCCTGGTGCGTTGGCAAATCGGGGTAATAAGGAGTTAATGGCAGCCCATAGCTGCCACTAAATCCTAGATTAATCATGTCAGGCGTCTATGAGACACCCTCCATGATTAATCTGTAAATTACAGTAAATAAACACACACACACATGAAAAAATCCTTTATTAGAAATAAAAAACACAAACACATTCCCTCATTACCAATTTAATCAGCCCAAAAAAGCCCTCCATATCCGGCGTAATCCACGGACCTCCAGCGTCGCTTCCAGCATGAAGGTGATAGGAGCTGCAGAAGACACCGCCGCTCCGGTCACCTCCAAGCAGCAACTGAGGTGAGTAGCGCGATCAGCTGAGCTGTCACTGAGGTTACCCGGGCCACCGCTGGATCCTCCAACAGTGACAGCGGGTAACCTCAGTGACAGCTCAGCTGATCGCGCTACTTACCTCAGTTGCTGCTTGGAGGTGACCGGAGCGGCTGTGTCTTCTGCAGCTCCTGTCACCTCCATGCAGCAAAGCTGGAAGCGACGCTGGAGGTCCGTGGATTACGCCGGACATGGAGGGCTTTTTGGGGCTGATTAAATTGGTGATGAGGGAATGTGTTTGTGTTTTTTATTTCTAATAAAGGATTTTTTCATGTGTGTGTGTGTTTATTTACTGTAATTTACAGAATAATCATGGAAGGTGTCTCATAGACGCCTGACATGATTAATCTAGGACTTATTGGCAGCTATGGGCTGCCATTAACTCCTTATTACCCCGATTTGCCAACGCACCAGGGCAAATCGGGAAGAGCCGGGTACAGTCCCAGAACTGTCGCATATAATGTATGCGGCAATTCTGGGCGGCTGCTGGCTGATATTGTTAGGCTGGGGGGGCTCCCCATAACGTGGAGCTCCCCATCCTGAGAATACCAGCCTTCAGCCGTATGGCTTTATCTGGCTGGTATTAAAATTGGGGGGACCGCACGCCATTATTTTTAATTATTTATTTATTTCACTGCACAGTATAGACCCGCCCACCGGCTGCTGTGATTGGGTGCAGTGTGACACCTGTCACTCAGTGTGGGGGGCGTGTCTCACTGCAACCAATCATAGGCGCCTGTGGGCGGGGAAAGCAGGGAATACGAGATTGTTTAATGAGCGGCCGGCTTTTTCAAAATAGTATAAGCCGCCGCAGAAGTGTGAATGCCGTGCAGCGCCGCGCCGGAGATCGGGGAACGGTGAGTATGAGAGAGGAGGGGAAAATGACCGACAAACTGTGAAAGAGGGACAGACAGACAGAGAGAGAATAGAGACCGAGAGGGAGAGACCGACTGACAGGGAATAGTGATTGACAGACATTGGGAGACATCGCTCGTTTCCAGTGTTTTAGGAAACATGCGAGAAATGTATTTAGAAAATCGGATGTCACTAGGATGGTGAGTGCCGTCCCGTGACATCCGATTTTTACACGCTCCCATAGACTTGCATTGGAGAGACTCGCAGTAGAAACTCGCAAACAAGCAGCATGCTGCAGTCCGATTTGGACTGAGAAAAAAATCGCAGATGAGAGCGGAATCAGTCACTAACATGTGTCCGATTCCAATGCGAGATTTTCTCACATTGCTCTACTGCGAGAAACTCGCAAGTGAGAAGCAGCCCTTAGGGTGGAAAACTCTTAATTATACGTCACCATACAAATAATAATACTAGAACATCCACATACAGGACTCAAATCAGTGAGGATGATGGAGGTTGTTATACATGTAAACCCTCAAAGCTGAGGCAAGGGAAAAATAGAGCCATCGCCCATGGCAACCAATCAGATCATTGCTTTCATTTTCCAAATGAAATTAGTATAATGAGAGTTTGGATCTGAATGGTTGCTATGGGCGACCGCTCCATCTTTCCCTTGTACTTTTGATAAATCCCTGTGTATGAAGAGATGTGACAGTATATAGAACCAATGACATGTGGAGCCAATGAACGTACTGTAAAGCCTCCCAATAAAGATGGCCGAAATTCCCACAATATTGCAGCATCGGTTAAACCCTACAAATGGCTTTTTTATGCACTTTTTTATGCATTTTTTAAGAAATATGCATGCCTCTCCTGAAGCCAGCAAAGTCTATGAGATTTCTGAAGTGCTGTGCACACGTTGCTTTTTTTTTCCTTGCAGATTTTGGTGCAGAAAAAAATCTGCAGCATGTCAATTCTTGGGGCTTTTTTTCCTGCTTTTTTTAGCCCTTCCAGCCATTGACTTGACAAACAAAATGCATGGAAAAAAAAACACACCAAAAATGAATGCGTTTTTTGCGTTTTTCTGCCATTAGGTATAGATGTTGATGCAAAAAAATGTCTGCACCAAATCTGCAGCGTGTGCACATACCCTTAAATGACAGTATTCACTTTGGCACATAATGTATCACAGTAACACCAGGATGGCAGCGACGAGGACCTTCAACTGATCCAGGCAACCCATAAGCATCTGTGATTGCGTTGCAGGGTTCTGATTGGCACTCAAATGGACTACACCCTATGTGGGGCAGTCTCAGCTCCTGAGCCCGCTCCATACATCTGCACCCTATCCATGAGGTTGTAGTATGTTATAGAACACAAAGGGTTAACGTTTAAGCTGAAAATTTTTTATTGATGTTTTTATAAGCCTCATTTACAGGTATGAAGATTTTCAGATGTATGGAAAAGCATATTAGACTGAACTTTCTAAACATAGGGCCCCTGCTCCATAAACTATACATTTTATACAATCGGACCCTATGGCTGATGGTTACTAGGGTAGGGTGCCAATTATTGGCGTCTATGTGTTGGATAGTTTTTGACCTTATATTTATAAGCTTATAAGCTAATTTTCTGGATAAATAAAAACTTAGTGATCGATGGAGATCTGATGGCTGTGACCTGCACCGATCAGAAGAATGTGGAATTTTTTTCTCCGATGGGGTACTTAATCCCATTACAAAACGGAGAGGCAGGTCAGATTCCCAACTAGTGCTCCAGTAAGGCTGTGTGCGGACGTTGCGTAATTGCATGCATTTACGCTGCGTATAGCACTGCAGCATAAATGCACGCACCCTGCGTCCCCTGCACAATCTATGAAGATTGTGCATAATCCGCGCGCAAGATGCATTTTTGAACGTAGCGTTTTGAGAGTCAAAAATTTGACAAAATCTCTGCGTTCAAACATGCAGCATGTCACTTCTTTCGTGTACTTTGGATGCTGCTCCCACTCTGTCTATGGCCTCTTTCACACGTCCATGAAAATCACGCACGCTTTTCACGGATGTGTCAAAGGTGCGTATTGTCCTCCGTGTGCCGTGCTTATGGCACACGTATGTTCTCTGTGATAACACACGGAGAAAGGAAACTTTCTGCTCACCTGTCCCTGGCGTCCGTGGTGCTGATCTTCGGTCTCCGGTCCTGCCGACTCCCCGCTATTGCTGCTTCCGGCCGCAGTGGAGTGAATATGCAATGAGCATAATGAGCGGGGTCGGAAGCAAGTGACAGCAGTGGCAGAGACAGCAGGGCTGGAGAAGGTGAGCATAGAAATTCTTTTTTTTTAACAGACACGTGTGTTTCCTCTGGTGTGTGTCACACGGATCACATACGTTCGGTCCGTGTGCGGTCCGTGTGACACCCGTGATACCGGAGAAAAACGCACTTGTCTACATGTGGAGCACACGGGCACACGTCTGCTCCACACACATACACACAGTCCATGGCAAAACACGCACGTGTGCGCAGACCCATTGATTTGAATGGGTCTATGTGTGCCGTGTCTCCGGCACATGAGGAAACGGACGTGTGAAGAAGGCCTATGGGAGAGGCAGCAGCCATAGCGCATGAATTCGGCATCTATTCTGCAGACACACTGCATCCATTAAGCAGTATTTCTGCAGCGATTTGAAGCGCACATGCACTGCCAAATCACTGCAGAATTTGCAGCATGGGCACGACGCAACGTGTGCACATAACCTAAATCTCTATGGGCCTGCCGGAAAATGCTGAATGAAACGTTCCGAAGCCCCATAGGGAATGAATACAGCATGCACATTGCCACTCCATTTAGCGGGTCTGTCAATTGGAGCAAGTTCCAGCGGTTGGATCCCCATGGTCAATTAGGATAGGTGAACATGTTTTACCCTAAGAACCTCTGTAGACGCAATATATACACATTATCGAACTACAGGTTGATGACCTTTGATTTGCCCCGGTTGAATGTTACTCGAAAGGTTAGGATTTCAACCCTCTAATTTATGGCCCTTATAGGCAAGCCACTTGGGGTTGTTCAGGTGTAGCAGATTTGTTACAGAAAATGTCTTGACTGTTTCATATGTCACTGGTATTAACACTAGAACTACTGGACTCGTGACACCTATATAGAAATACATGGTGCAAAGTAGTCAAAATGACTACCTCAGTAGTTCTAGTGTTAAAGAGTTTGGACGAAGGATGATGCCCACCCATGATCAGCCCACCCATGATCATCCTACAGTATGTGTGTAAACAGAGGAGAGGATTCATTATGTATTTTAATCAGTGATAAGCTCTAATTACGAATAAATTGCAAATGAATAAACCCAATGTCCAAGCGGAGTGAATGGTGGAATATTTTAGTTATGAACTGTGTGGTTGATTTTCATAAGAAATAAATGAGCAGTTGGTTGTCAATTATTTCTGTGCTTCTGGCCTGCGTTTTTCCATTGAATATAGTGAAAAAACACAAGGGCAAAAACGCACCCCAAAATGCACCAAAAGCGCACCGAAATGCAGCAAACTTGCATGTGTTGTTTTATGCCAGATGCTGCACTTTTTGCTGCAGAAACAAAACTGCAGCGTGCGCACATAGCCTAAGATGATTTTTTTTTAATGTTTTTGCTGGTGGGGTTGACAGGAGAGTATTATTTCTCATGCTTGACGTTTCCTGTGGTGACTGCAGCCCATCAGACAATGATGGATTCCTCAATCAAGACATTGGAAGAAAAGTTTGCATACATTGATATTGTTGGAATGGACTGTACATCGGTCCACAGATACAACTTTCTCTCTCTGATTCCTTTTGTCATCATCATTTATTTTACAAATATCACAAAACTGACCAGCACTTCCATGGAAAAGACAAGTGTGAACAGGAGCAAGCTGAGACAACTAGTCAAGGTAACAAAAAATACAGCTGCACTCTGAAATGTTATCATATGTAAACCTTGAATGTATGAAATTGGAATTGCATTACTTCTATGGAAAATATGTTAAAAATTAGGTATTCAGCTCATAAATTGGCCAATTCGTGAGAGCCCAGCTTTGTACCCCTTTGTTGGGACCCTGACCTGATGTGCCTCTAATCGGGCTAAAAGCCTACAATTTTAAGGGCAGGAAGGATCCAGTCATAGTTGAAAAAAGTGCATTGGTCTCTTATGAATTGGTAAATTTGTACACTAGGTACCTCATTGTTTAACATACTTTCTATAGCGGGAATGCCATTCCAATTTCATATATTCAATGTTTATAATTAAATATTATATTGACATTTTTAGTCTTAATTGCCCCCTCTGAATTTATTCTGTGGTCTGATCTTGTACTTTATTATGAGGTCTTTACAGGTCCCATGGGGAAAGAAAAGAATATAACATGTATCTTTTTCAGAGATGCAATGATAGTAATGAATTAGGCTGGAAATCTCCAACAACTTTGGATGGTCAACATCAAATCTCCAACGAGATGCAGTTTAAAAGTTTACACAATTTGTCACAACTTGGCGTCAAGGGTATTTCTTAATTGAGATTTTCGCTGTAAAACAACAATTGCACCCAACTTACACTGTGGTCTATGAGAGCAACGTCGCATCCGACTGGACACCGAGGACTAATACATCAGCCATGTTTGTTCTCATTATGTAGTTTACAACACGAACAACAAAACATTTATTCCTTTTGGTGCATTTAAATGACAAATTTGTCTAAAATGATTCATGCTAAAAGTCCTGCACATCTACAATAGTAAATCTGCTTCTCTTTTCACTAAGTTGCCAGTTTACGTTTATATCTTTTCCGCTCTTTGACTTCTGAGTACTTTGTGAATGGGTCAGCTGCCATTTCACAGCTGATGGTCAGGACTGAGGTCAGTATATGGAGAGAAGGTATGCACACTAGTGACTATGTAAGGGGAATACATGGAATAGCAGAAACTGCTGTGTGAATACTGACATGAAAAATCCAATAGCTATATGTAAGAGTGAAAATGTGAAAAATGGAACCTGCATTACTGCCATGAACATATGAATAAAGAGAAATTTAGCTATTGAATTGATCAATGCAGAAGAGCCCCAACACTACGCCAAAGTATTTCTCTACGTTGGGGTCCCTAGCTTGTGTGTGTCCTCTCATGCAGTTAAAAAACCTACCGTGTATGGGAAGCTGAGACCCAGGCTATATGTGCGTATAATGTGGACTGGCTATTGGGTGGGGCCGGGTTCACATATACTGTAGATTTTTTAGGTTTTTGCACCCAGTTCAGACTCAGAATGGAGTTCCAGACGTTATTTCTTGATTGATAGGACTGAGGTCAGAACCTGCTTATACAGCTGATATTCCCAGATTGTCAACAATCAACATCCATTTCTGTAAAGGCGCAGTTACATGGCCGTATAACACAGACGATCATCACATCACAATGCATGGCCTAGCTGGCGGCTCTCCTGAGCCGAGCGTGAGCGCTGCATATGTCATGCTGGTACGATCGAGTCAGGAGAGCCGCCAGCTAGGCCATGCATTGTGATGTGATGATCGTCTGTGTTAGGCTATGTCCGCACGTTGCTTTTTACCTGCTTTTTACCTGCTTTTTTGCTGCTTTTTCAACTGCAGCGTTTAATGCCAAAATGGTTGTGTTCTGCTTTTCAAGCAAAGTCTATGGAATTTGGGTTTCTTGTCCGCACTTTGTTGTTCAAACTGCAGCCTTTTTGTTGCAGAACTTTGGTCAAAAACTCAGCTTTGCAGTGCAAAACCCAAATGGCAAAAACAATTCACATGTCAGTTGTTTTTGCCATTTGTGTTTTGAATTGCAAAGCTGAGTTTTTGACCAAAGTTCTGCAACAAAAAGGCTGCAGTTTGAACAACAAAGTGCGGACAAGAAACCCAAATTCCATAGACTTTGCTTGAAAACCAGAACACATCCATTTTGGCATTAAACGCTGCAGTTGAAAAAGCAGCAAAAAAGCAGGTAAAAAGCAGGTAAAAAGCAACGTGCGGACATAGCCTTATATGGCCATGGGACTTCTCCCCTAGACTAAGAAATCTGCAAAAAAAAAAGCCATCTGATGTCTTGTACATTGGGGATAAAAAGTAATAGCACAATTCAAGATACACAATAAATAAAATCGAACTGGAAAACTGGAGAAATGTCCTAATAAGGAAAGACGATTACATTTTCCCATTGACTTATATGAAGCAATAGTTGTATAATTATGGTTTTCTGATTATCCTGCTCCTATGTGCAAAATTATAACTTCTACAAATTCCCCCTTATGTACAAGAATATAACTACTATAATACTGCTCCTATGTACAAGAATATAACTACTATAATACTGCCCCCTATGTACAAGAATATAACTACTATAATACTGCTCCTATGTACAAGAATATAACTACTATAATACTGCCCCCTATGTACAAGAATATAACTACTATAATACTGCTCCTATGTACAAGAATATAACTACTATAACACTGCCCCTATGTACAAGAATATAACTACTATAATACTGCCCCTATGTACAAGAATATAACTACTATAATACTGCCCCCTATGTACAAGAATATAACTACTATAATACTGCTCCTATGTACAAGAATATAACTACTATAACACTGCCCCTATGTACAAGAATATAACTGCTATAATACTGCCTCCTATGTACAAGAATATAACTGCTATAATACTGCTCCTATGTACAAGAATATACCTACTATAATACTGCTCTTATATACAAGAATATAACTACTATAATACTGCCCCTATGTACAAGAATATAACTACTATAATACTGCTCCTATGTACAAGAATATAACTACTATGATACTGCCCCTATGTACAAGAATATAACTACTATGATACTGCCCCCTATGTACAAGATTATAACTACTATGATACTGCCCCTATATACAAGAATATAACTAGTATAATACTGCCCCTATGTACAAGAATATAACTAGTATAATACTGCCCCCTATGTACAAGAATATAACTACTATAATACTGCCCCTATGTACAAGAATATAACTAGTATAATACTGCCCCCTATGTACAAGAATATAACTACTATAATACTGCCCCTATGTACAAGAATATAACTACTATAATACTGCTCCTATGTACAAGAATATAACTACTATGATACTGCCCCTATGTACAAGAATATAACTACTATGATACTGCCCCTATGTACAAGATTATAACTACTATGATACTGCCCCTATGTACAAGAATATAACTACTATAATACTGCCCCCTATATACAAGAATATAACTACTATAATACTGCCACTATGTACAAGAATATAACTACTATAATACTGCCCCCTATGTACAAGAATATAACTACTATAATACTGCCCCCTATATACAAGAATATAACTGCTATGATACTGCCCCCTATATACAAGAATATAACTACTATAATACTGCCACTATGTACAAGAATATAACTACTATAATACTGCCCCTATGTACAAGAATATGACTACTATAATACTGCCCCCTATGTACAAGAATATATCTACTATAATACTGTCCCTATGTACAAGAATATAACTAGTATAATACTGCCTCCTATATACAAGAATATAACTACTATAATACTGCCCCTATATACAAGAATATAACTACTATAATACTGCCCCCTATGTACAAGAATATATCTACTATAATACTGTCCCTATGTACAAGAATATAACTACTATAATACTGCCTCCTATATACAAGAATATAACTACTATAATACTGCCCCTATGTACAAGAATATAACTACTATAATACTGCCTCCTATATACAAGAATATAACTACTATAATACTGCTCCTATGTACAAGAATATAACTACTATAATACTGCCCCCTATGTACAAGAATATAACTACTATAATACTGCTCCTATGTACAAGAATATAACCACTATAATACTGCCCCTATGTACAAGAATATAACTACTATAACACTGCTATTAACACATACAGTATATAGACGTTATATAGTGTCTTCATTAATATAGGCTATTGGAGAGTTATGATTATATTGAACACTTGGACTATTACTTCTGAGTATTTGTATACAAAGTCTTATGAGAGCTGGTTTTGCAGCGCTGGGTTTCGCTCTGTGGTCTCGGACACTGTACCCAGTTTGTCATTTCATCCTTTTTTTCCATGGTAATAAATTTGGCAGGTTATGAGCTGCTGATAGATCTTAACTTACTTCATGGAACAGTCATTAGACGATTTCTAGATCACGTTTCAGTTCTGTAACAGCACACAATATTAGATGAAGAGCGCCCTCTTGTGTACGTAACAGTATTTCACTATTCATATGATTTTGAAAAGAAACTATACTTTCAACATACTTTGCATTAATTAATAGTATAGGTGAATATAAAAAAAGCTTTGTAATATATCTTATCAAACAAATTAGCTTCTTTCTCCACTCATGAGCCACTTCTTCCTCTCCAATCTGCCCCCTAAACTTATCATTAACTCTTAAAATACTACACAAATCCTTCTTGTACAAGATAAAATGGATATCAAGCACAGAATAGTGTTAGAATATACAGCCCAATATATTTTATGGAGAGAGGAGGGGAAGAAGTGAGGAGAAGAGTGAGAAAACAGACAAAGCGAGTCATAGAAAGATCGGGCTGAGCTTTCTGACAAGTCTTTTTTCTCAGCCCAATACTAGGTTTATATCCACACTGATCACTACTACAGTATAATGTCCTCCATGCGGCTGCTTCTGTGTGTATGGTAAGGAATGAAAGCAGGGATCCATCCATGTGCTGTGTGCAGACAGAATAGCAGCTATTCTCCACGCACTAGCTCAGAGACAACTCAAAATTAAAGCTGCAGCCTATGAAGCGGAAAACTGGTGAAAATGCAAGATACAAGTCACATAATGGAGAGATTAAGCATTATTCTTCATTTACAAATGCAGGAGAGTTGATCCTGATATTATTATTAATTATTATTTAAGTCTTGTGGCTTTTAATTTGATATCATGAAATCATCCATTGCCTCAATAAAAATCATTATTATATTTATTTACAACCAAGCTTTGAAAATTCGGTCAGACCCAGTACATTTTTTTGTGAAACACTTGGTATAATCTTAAATAAATGTTGATTTTTTTTTCCTTCATTTTTTTAGATTTATATCTACATCTATTTTTTTAAAAATTGAAATCTTGCCGTTTTCACTCTGAGCCACATAATGGGCTGCCACATTTTATTATGTAGATTTCACTTCTTAGGAGTCTATAAATAGCTGATAAGACAGGATCCACTATTCACAATTAGCGATGTCACAGCTCACTTCCTCCTCTTTCTGTACAATGACTGATAACACTTCTGTATACAGTGTGTGTGTATATATATATATATATATATATATATATATATATATATATATACACTGTGTGCAGAATTATTAGGCAAATGAGTGTTGTGATCACATGATACTTCTTATACATGTCGTCCTACTCCAAGCTGTATAGGCTGAGAGCCAACTACCAATGAAGTAAATCAGGTGATGTGCATCTCTGTAAGGCCCGTTTCACACGTCAGTGAAAAACAGTGACGCTTTTCACTGGCGTGTAAAACACGCACATGTCCCTGCGTGTGCCGTGATCCACGGCACATGTGGGTTGTCTAAGTGCAATCCGGGCTCCGTTCTCCGTGGCCCGTGATTGCACTTAGAAAACTACTCACCTGTGCGCGCTCCCGCTGTCTATGGTGCTGATCGCTCCCGCGGTGCAGCATCCGGCCGGCGGTGACCCCCGCAGCAGCTGCTTCCGGGTCGGCTGTGTCGCGCATAATGAATATGCGCGACATTAATGAGCCGGCTCAGAAGCAGCCGGCAGAACGGGCTGCAGAGAGCGCCGCTGAAGCCGGGTGAGTAAAAATGTTTTTTATTTTAAAAGCACGTTTTTTTCTGGCACGTGTTTCACGGACCACACCACTGCGTGGTCCGTGGAACATCAGTGATGCCAGAAAAAAATGGACATGTCTCCGTGCGGCAAACACGCACACGCGGGTACGCCGCACGGAGACTCGTGCAGAAAAAAATCACTGACGTGTGAGCAGACCCATTCATTATAATGGGTCTGCGTATGTCAGTGATTCTGGTACTTTAAAAAAAAGCACAAACGTCCCAGAATCACTGACGTGTGAAAGGGGCCTAATGAGAAGGGGTGCGGTGTAATGACATCAACATCTTAAAATTGCCAAACTTTTGAAGCGTGATCACCGAACAATCAAGCGTTTCATGGCAAATAGCCAACAGGGTCGCAAGAAGCGTGTTGGGCAAAAAAGGCACAAAATAACTGCCCATGAATTGAGGAAAATCAAGCGGGAAGCTGCCAAGATGCCATTTGCCACCAGTTTGGCCATATTTCAGAGCTGCAACGTTACTGGAGTATCAAAAAGCACAAGGTGTGCCATACTCAGGGACATGGCCAAGGTAAGGAAGGCTGAAAACCACCACCTCTGACCAAGAAACAGAAGATAAAACCTCAAGACTGGGCCAAGAAATATCTGAAGACTGATTTTTCACAGGTTTTATGGACTGATGAAATGAGAGTGACTCTTGATGGGCAGATGGATGGGCCAGAGGCTGGATCAGTAAAGGGCAGAGCGCTCCACTCCGACTCAGACGCCAGCAAGGTGGAGGTGGGCACTGGTATGGGCTGGGATCAGCAAAGATCAACTTGTGGGACCTTTTCTGGTTGAGGATGGAGGAAGCTCAACTCCCAGACCTACTGCCAGTTTCTGGAAGACAATGTCTTCAAGCAGTGGTACAGGAAGAAGTCGCTATCGTTCAAGAAAAACATGATTTTCATGCAGGACAATGCTCCATCACATGCATCCAACTACTCCACAGCGTGGCTGGCCAGTAAAGGGCTAAAAGATGAAAAAATAATGACATGGCCCCCTTGTTCACCTGATCTGAACCCCATAGAGAACCTGTGGTCCCTCATAAAATGTGAGCTCTACAGGGAGGGAAAATAGTCCACCTCTGGGAGCAGTGTCTGGAGGCTGTGGTGGCTGCTGCACGCAATGTTGAGCGTAAACAGATCAATGACAGAATCTATGGATGGAGGCTGCTGAGGGTCATCAGAAAGAAAGGCGGCTATATTGTGCACTAATTTTTTTGGGTTTTGTTTTTGCATGTCAGAAATGTTTATTTCTAGATTTTGTGCAGTTATATTGGTTTACCTGGTGAAAATAAACACGTGAGATGGGAATAGATTTAGTTTTTATTAAGTTGCCTAATAATTCTGCACAGTAATAGTCACCTGCACAAACAGATCCTCCTAGATAACCAAATCTAAAACCCCCTCCAACTGCCAAAAATATTAAGCTTTGATATTTATGAGTCTTTTGGGCTGATTGAGAACATAGTTGTTGATCAATAAGGAAAAAAATCCTCTAAAATACAACTTGCCTAATAAGTCTGCACACAGTGTATATATATACATACACTCTGTATGCCTCTATGAACAGTAAATAACACGTGATGCATCCCTCCACAATTGGTGATGTCACAGCTCATCTCCTGCTCCTTGTCCTGTTCAAAGACTGATAACACCTCTATATACATTTGATAACATATGATCCATCATCCACAATAGGTGATGTCATAGCTCACCTCCTCTCCCTACTGTACAATGACTGATAACAACTCTACATAAAGTAGATAACACAGTATCCACCATACACAATAGGTGATGTCACAGATCCCCTCCACCTCCTACTGTATAATGACTTAGGCTATGTGCCCACGCTAGAATGTCCCTGCGGATTTTTTTGCCTGAAAATCCGCGACTTTCGCGGCAAATCCGCACCCGCGGATTTGCCGCGGATTTACCGCGGATTTGCCGCGGATTTTGATGCGGATTTTTTTTTTTTTTTTTCCCCATTCAAAGCCAAAAATCCGCACCAAATGTGCACCAAACAATTGACATGCTGCAGATTTTTCCGGATCAAAATCCGCGGCAAATCCGCCGCGGAAAAATCCGCAGCATGGGCACAGCATTTCCAAAATGCCATTGAAATGGCTTGGAAGTGCTGCTGCTGCAGATTTTCGGCAAATCCGCGGTAAATCCGCGGCAAAATCCGCGGTAAATCCGCGGTAAATCCTGTAGCGTGGGCACATAGCCTTACAGTGCCTACAAGTAGTATTCAACCCCCTGCAGATTTAGCAGGTTTGATAAGATGCAAATAAGTTAGAGCCTGCAAACTTCAAACAAGAGCAGGATTTATTAACAGATGCATAAATCTTATAAACCAACAAGTTATGTTGCTCAGTTAAATTTTAATAAATTTTCAACATAAAAGTGTGGGTCAATTATTATTCAACCCCTAGGTTTAATATTTTGTGGAATAACCCTTGTTTGCAATTACAGCTAATAATCGTCTTTTATAAGACCTGATCAGGCCGGCACAAGTCTCTGGAGTTATCTTGGCCCACTCCTCCATGCAGATCTTCTCCAAGTTATCTAGGTTCTTTGGGTGTCTCATGTGGACTTTAATCTTGAGCTCCTTCCACAAGTTTTCAATTGGGTTAAGGTCAGGAGACTGACTAGGCCACTGCAACACCTTGATTTTTTCCCTCTTGAACCAGGCCTTGGTTTTCTTGGCTGTGTGCTTTGGGTCGTTGTCTTGTTGGAAGATGAAATGACGACCCATCTTAAGATCCTTGATGGAGGAGCGGAGGTTCTTGGCCAAAATCTCCAGGTAGGCCGTGCTATCCATCTTCCCATGGATGCGGACCAGATGGCCAGGCCCCTTGGCTGAGAAACAGCCCCACAGCATGATGCTGCCACCACCATGCTTGACTGTAGGCATGGTATTCTTGGGGTCGTATGCAGTGCCATCCAGTCTCCAAACGTCACGTGTGTGGTTGGCACCAAAGATCTCGATCTTGGTCTCATCAGACCAAAGAACCTTGAACCAGTCTGTCTCAGAGTCCTCCAAGTGATCATGAGCAAACTGTAGATGAGCCTTGACATGACGCTTTGAAAGTAAAGGTACCTTACGGGCTCGTTTGGAACGGAGACCATTGCGGTGGAGTACGTTACTTATGGTATTGACTGAAACCAATGTCCCCACTGCCATGAGATCTTCCCGGAGCTCCTTCCTTGTTGTCCTTGGGTTAGCCTTGACTCTTCGGACAAGCCTGGCCTCGGCACGGGAGGAAACTTTCAAAGGCTGTCCAGGCCGTGGAAGGCTAACAGTAGTTCCATAAGCCTTCCACTTCCGGATGATGCTCCCAACAGTGGAGACAGGTAGGCCCAACTCCTTGGAAAGGGTTTTGTACCCCTTGCCAGCCTTGTGACCCTCCACGATCTTGTCTCTGATGGCCTTGGAGTGCTCCTTTGTCTTTCCCATGTTGACCAAGTATGAGTGCTGTTCACAAGTTTGGGGAGGGTCTTAATTAGTCAGAAAAGGCTGGAAAAAGAGATAATTAATCCAAACATGTGAAGCTCATTGTTCTTTGTGCCTGAAATACTTCTTAATTCTTTAGGGGAACCAAACAGAATTCTGGTGGTTTGAGGGGTTGAATAATAAATGACCCTCTGAATAAACTTTTCACAATTTAAAAAAAAAATAAAAAAAGAAATAACATTCTTTTTTGCTGCATTTCACACTTCCAGGCTGATCTACAGTCCAAATGTCACAATGCCAAGTTATTCCGAATGTGTAAAGCTGCTAAATCTGCAGGGGGTTGAATACTACTTGTAGGCACTGTATAACACACTTCTATGTATAGTAGAGATCACTGGATCAACCATTCACAATCCGTGATATCACAGCTCACCTGCTCCTCTTGTACAATGACTGATGACTCCTCTATATACATTAGATAACACAGGATCTACTATTGACAATAGGTGATATCACAACTCACCTCTTCCCCTTTCGTACAAGGACTGATAACACTTCTATATACAGTAAATAACACAAGATCCACCATTCACAATTGGTGATGTTACAGCTCACCTCCTCCTCATCCTCCTGTACAATGACTGATTACACCCAGGGCCGTATTTGCCACTAGGCACCCGTGGTCCGGTGCCTAGGGCGGCACGTTGCGGGGGGGCGGCACTTTCTGGCAGCAAAAAAAAAAAATGTTTATAATTTTTTTTTTTTTTTTTTACATCCCCGCCCCCCCGCCCCTCCCTCCGTTGCACTTCGCTGTGTTCTCGAGGGGGGGGGGTGAGAGGGAGGAAAGGCGCACCTCTGTCTCTTGATAGTGAGCTGATTAACCCCGGAAGTTACAGCGCCTGCACTTTCGGGTCAGAGGCGCGCGGGCGCGCCAATCAGCTCACTGCCTCGTGCTGCAGCGTCCAATGCTGCAGACGACACACGCCGCGGAGGAGGACGCGACTGGAGCCGGAGCCAGCCAGAAGAGGATAATCAGCAGAGCAGGGCAGCAGGCACCGGAGCAGGTATGCATAAGGCAGAGCCTAGAATGTATGGGTACCTTACAGGTTAGTTGATGATTGTTGCGATGCCTCTTTTTGGCTGGGAAAAGAGAGAGGCTGGGGGGAGGCTGGGAAAAGAGAGAGGCTGGGGGGAGGCTGGGAAAAGAGAGAGGCTGGGGGGAGGCTGGGAAGAGAGAGAGGCTGAGGCTGGGGGGGAGGCTGGGAAGAGAGAGAGGCTGAGGCTGGGGGGAGAGAGAGGGGGAGGCTGGGAGGAGAGAGAGGGGGAGGCTGGGGGGGAGGCTGGGAGGAGAGAGAGGCTGAGGCTGGGGGGGAGGCTGGGAGGAGAGAGAGGCTGAGGCTGGGGGGGAGGCTGGGGGGAGAGAGAGGCTGGGGGGGAGGCTGGGGGGAGAGAGAGGCTGGGGGAGAGAGGCTGGGGGGGAGGCTGGGGGGAGAGAGAGGCTGGCGGGGGGCTGGGGGAGAGAGAGGCTGGGGGAGAGGCTGGGGGGAGAGAGAGGCTGGGGGGGAGGCTGGGGGGAGAGAGAGGCTGGGGGGGAGGCTGGGGGGAGAGAGAGGCTGGGGGGGAGGCTGGGGGGAGAGAGAGGCTGGGGGGGGAGGCTGGGGGGAGAGAGAGGCTGGGGGGAGAGAGAGGCTGGGGGGGAGGCTGGGGGGAGAGAGAGGCTGGGGGGGGAGGCTGGGGGGAGAGAGTGGCTGGGGGGAGAGAGAGGCTGGGGGGGGAGGCTGGGGGGAGAGAGAGGCTGGGGGAGAGAGAGGCTGGGGGGAGGCTGGGAAAAGAGAGAGGCTGGGGGGAGGCTGGGAAGAGAGAGAGGCTGAGGCTGGGGGGAGGCTGGGAAAAGAGAGAGGCTGGGGGGAGGCTGGGAAGAGAGAGAGGCTGAGGCTGGGGGGGAGTCTGGGAAGAGAGAGAGGCTGAGGCTGGGGGGAGAGAGAGGGGGAGGCTGGGAGGAGAGAGAGGGGGAGGCTGGGGGGGAGGCTGGGAGGAGAGAGAGGCTGAGGCTGGGGGGGAGGCTGGGAGGAGAGAGAGGCTGAGGCTGGGGGGGAGGCTGGGGGGAGAGAGAGGCTGGGGGGGAGAGAGGCTGGGGGGGAGGCTGGGGGGAGAGAGAGGCTGGGGGGGAGGCTGGGGGGAGAGAGAGGCTGGGGGGGAGGCTGGGGGGAGAGAGAGGCTGGGGGGGAGGCTGGGGGGAGAGAGAGGCTGGGGGGGAGAGAGAGGCTGGGGGGGAGGCTGGGGGGAGAGAGGCTGGGGGGGAGGCTGGGGGGAGAGAGAGGCTGGGGGGAGGCTGGGAAGAGAGAGAGAGGCTGAGGCTGGGGGGAGAGAGAGGGGGAGGCTGGGAGGAGAGAGAGGCTGAGGCTGGGGGGGAGGCTGGGAGGAGAGAGAGGCTGAGGCTGGGGGGGAGGCTGGGAGGAGAGAGAGGCTGAGGCTGGGGGGGAGGCTGGGAGGAGAGAGAGGCTGAGGCTGGGGGGGAGGCTGGGGGGAGAGAGAGGCTGAGGCTGGGGGGGAGGCTGGGGGGAGAGAGAGGCTGGGGGGAGAGAGAGGCTGAGGCTGGGGGAGAGGCTGGGGGGGAGGCTGGGGGGAGAGAGAGGCTGGGGGGAGAGAGAGGCTGGGGGGAGAGAGAGGCTGGGGGAGAGAGGCTGGGGGGGAGGCTGGGGGAGAGAGAGGCTGGGGGGGAGGCTGGGGGGAGAGAGGCTGGGGGGAGAGAGAGGCTGGGGGGGGAGGCTGGGGGGAGAGGGAGGCTGGGGGGAGAGAGAGGCTGGGGGGGGAGGCTGGGGGGAGAGAGAGGCTGGGGGGAGAGAGAGGCTGGGGGAGAGAGGCTGGGGGGGAGGCTGGGGGGAGAGAGAGGCTGGGGGGAGAGAGAGGCTGGGGGGAGAGAGAGGCTGGGGGGGAGGCTGGAGGGAGAGAGGCTGGGGGGAGAGGGAGGCTGGGGGGAGAGAGAGGCTGGGGGGGAGGCTGGGGGGAGAGAGGCTGGGGGGAGAGGGAGGCTGGGGGGAGAGAGAGGCTGGGGGGGAGGCTGGGGGGAGCGAGAGGCTGAGGCTGGGGGGAGAGAGAGGCTGGGGGGGAGGCTGGGGGGAGAGAGAGGCTGGGGGGAGGCTGGGGGGAGAGAGAGGCTGGGGGGAGGCTGGGGGGAGAGAGAGGCTGGGGGGGAGGCTGGGGGGAGAGAGAGGCTGGGGGGGAGGCTGGGGGGAGAGAGAGGCTGGGGGGGAGGCTGGGGGGAGAGAGAGAGGCTGGGGGGAGGCTGGGGGGAGAGAGAGGCTGGGGGGAGAGAGAGGCTGGGGGGAGGCTGGGGGGAGAGAGGCTGGGGGGAGAGAGAGGCTGAGGCTGGAGGGGAGGCTGGGGGGAGAGAGAGGCTGAGGCTGGAGGGGAGGCTGGGGGGAGAGAGAGGCTGAGGCTGGGGGGGAGGCTGGGGGGAGAGAGAGGCTGAGGCTGGGGGGGAGGCTGGGGGGAGAGAGAGGCTGAGGCTGGGGGGGAGGCTGGGGGAGAGAGAGGCTGAGGCTGGGGGGGGAGGCTGGGGGGAGAGAGAGGCTGAGGCTGGGGGGGGAGGCTGGGGGGAGAGAGAGGCTGAGGCTGGGGGGGAGGCTGGGGGAGAGAGAGGCTGAGGCTGGGGGGGGGAGGCTGGGGGGAGAGAGAGGCTGAGGCTGGGGGGGGAGGCTGGGGGGAGAGAGAGGCTGAGGCTGGAGGGGAGGCTGGGGGGAGAGAGAGGCTGAGGCTGGAGGGGAGGCTGGGGGGAGAGAGAGGCTGAGGCTGGGGGGGAGGCTGGGGGGAGAGAGAGGCTGAGGCTGGGGGGGAGGCTGGGGGGAGAGAGAGGCTGAGGCTGGGGGGGAGAGAGGCTGATGCTGGGGGAGAGAGAGGCTGGGGGAGGCTGGGGGGAGAGAGGCTGATGCTGGGGGAGAGGCTGCTGCTGAAGGCGGGGGAGAGAGGCTGCTGCTGGGGAATGGGAGAGAGGGGCCAATCCTAGAGACAGAGGACAAGGGTTGAGGGATAGTGCAATGACAAAATCGATGGGTGGAGTGTAGGGACTCAGAATAAGAGGGGGGCAGCATTGGGAGCTCATTATGGAGAAGGGGCAGCATGTGTGGGCTCAGTATGGAGTGGAGCAATGTAGGGGAGTCAATATCAAGAGTGGGGTAGTGTGTGTGTGGGGGGGGTCTCAGCATAAGCGCTAGTGTGGTGGTCTTAGTATGATGAATGGGGCAGCATGGAGGTGTCATTATGGAAAAGAGTAAGGCAGCATTAGGAGCTCATGGAGAGGGGCAGCATGCATGGGACACTGTGAGGAGGGGGCAGCATGCATGGGACATTGTGAGGAGGGGGCAGCATGCATGGGACATTGTGAGGAGGGGGCAGCATGCATGGGACATTGTGAGGAGGGGGGCAGCATGCATGGGACCCTGTGAGGAGGGGGCAGCATGCATGGGACCCTGTGAGGAGGGGGCAGCATGCATGGGACCCTGTGAGGAGGGGGCAGCATGCATGGGACCCTGTGAGGAGGGGGCAGCATGCATGGGACCCTGTGAGGAGGGGGCAGCATGCATGGGACCCTGTGAGGAGGGGGCAGCATGCATGGGGCCCTGTGAGGAGGGGGCAGCATGCATGGGACCCTGTGAGGAGGGGGCAGCATGCATGGGACCCTGTGAGGAGGGGGCAGCATGCATGGGACCCTGTGAGGAGGGGGCAGCATGCATGGGACACTGTGAGGAGGGGGCAGCATGCATGTGACACTGTGAGGAGGGGGCAGCATGCATGGGACACTGTGAGGAGGGGGCAGCATGCATGGAACCCTGTGAGGAGGGGGCAGCATGCATGGGACACTGTGAGGAGGGGGCAGCATGCATGGGACATTGTGAGGAGGGATCAGCATGCATGGGACATTGTGAGGAGGGGCAGCATGCATGGGACACTGTGAGGAGGGGGCAGCATGCATGGGATATTGTGATGAGGGGGCAGCATGCATGGGATATTGTGAGGAGGGGGCAGCATGCATGGGACCCTGTGAGGAGGGGGCAGCATGCATGGGACATTGTGAGGAGGGGGCAGCATGCATGGGACACTGTGAGGAGGGGGCAGCATGCATGTGACACTGTGAGGAGGGGGCAGCATGCATGGGACATTGTGAGGAGGGGGCAGCATGCATGGGACCCTGTGAGGAGGGGGCAGCATGCATGGGACATTGTGAGGAGGGATCAGCATGCATGGGACATTGTGAGGAGGGGCAGCATGCATGGGACACTGTGAGGAGGGGCAGCATGCATGGGACACTGTGAGGAGGGGCAGCATGCATGGGACACTGTGAGGAGGGGCAGCATGCATGGGACATTGTGAGGAGGGGGCAGCATGCATGGGACATTGTGAGGAGGGGGCAGCATGCATGGGACATTGTGTGGAGGGATCAGCATGCATGGGACATTGTGAGGAGGGGCAGCATGCATGGGACATTGTGAGGAGGGGGCAGCATGCATGGGACCCTGTGAGGAGGGGGCAGCATGCATGGGACATTGTGAGGAGGGATCAGCATACATGGGACATTGTGAGGATGGGCAGCATGCATGGGACACTGTGAGGAGGGGCAGCATGCATGGGACACTGTGAGGAGGGGCAGCATGCATGGGACACTGTGAGGAGGGGCAGCATGCATGGGACATTGTGAGGAGGGGGCAGCATGCATGGGACATTGTGAGGAGGGGGCAGCATGCATGGGACATTGTGTGGAGGGATCAGCATGCATGGGACATTGTGAGGAGGGGCAGCATGCATGGGACATTGTGAGGAGGGGCAGCATGCATGGGACACTGTGAGGAGGGGGCAGCATGCATGGGATATTGTGAGGAGGGGGCAGCATGCATGGGATATTGTGAGGAGGGGGCAGCATGCATGGGACATTGTGAGGAGGGGGCAGCATGCATGGGATATTGTGAGGAGGGGGCAGCATGCATGGGACATTGTGAGGAGGGGGCAGCATGCATGGGATATTGTGAGGAGGGGGCAGCATGCATGGGACATTGTGAGGAGGGGGCAGCATGCATGGGACCCTGTGAGGAGGGGGCAGCATGCATGGGACATTGTGAGGAGGGGGCAGCATGCATGGGACACTGTGAGGAGGGGGCAGCATGCATGTGACACTGTGAGGAGGGGGCAGCATGCATGGGACATTGTGAGGAGGGGGCAGCATGCATGGGACCCTGTGAGGAGGGGGCAGCATGCATGGGACATTGTGAGGAGGGATCAGCATGCATGGGACATTGTGAGGAGGGGCAGCATGCATGGGACACTGTGAGGAGGGGCAGCATGCATGGGACACTGTGAGGAGGGGCAGCATGCATGGGACACTGTGAGGAGGGGCAGCATGCATGGGACATTGTGAGGAGGGGGCAGCATGCATGGGAAATTGTGAGGAGGGGGCAGCATGCATGGGACATTGTGTGGAGGGATCAGCATGCATGGGACATTGTGAGGAGGGGCAGCATGCATGGGACATTGTGAGGAGGGGCAGCATGCATGGGACATTGTGAGGAGGGGGCAGCATGCATGGGACCCTGTGAGGAGGGGGCAGCATGCATGGGACATTGTGAGGAGGGATCAGCATGCATGGGACATTGTGAGGAGGGGCAGCATGCATGGGACACTGTGAGGAGGGGCAGCATGCATGGGACACTGTGAGGAGGGGCAGCATGCATGGGACACTGTGAGGAGGGGCAGCATGCATGGGACATTGTGAGGAGGGGGCAGCATGCATGGGACATTGTGAGGAGGGGGCAGCATGCATGGGACATTGTGTGGAGGGATCAGCATGCATGGGACATTGTGAGGAGGGGCAGCATGCATGGGACATTGTGAGGAGGGGCAGCATGCATGGGACACTGTGAGGAGGGGGCAGCATGCATGGGATATTGTGAGGAGGGGGCAGCATGCATGGGATATTGTGAGGAGGGGGCAGCATGCATGGGACATTGTGAGGAGGGGGCAGCATGCATGGGATATTGTGAGGAGGGGGCAGCATGCATGGGACATTGTGAGGAGGGGGCAGCATGCATGGGATATTGTGAGGAGGGGGCAGCATGCATGGGATATTGTGAGGAGGGGGCAGCATGCATGGGACATTGTGAGGAGGGGGCAGCATGCATGGGATATTGTGAGGAGGGGGCAGCATGCATGGGACATTGTGAGGAGGGGGCAGCATGCATGGGATATTGTGAGGAGGGGGCAGCATGCATGGGACATTGTGAGGAGGGGGCAGCATGCATGGGACATTGTGAGGAGGGGGCAGCATGCATGGGATATTGTGAGGAGGGGCAGCATGCATGGGACCCTGTGAGGAGGGGGCAGCATGCATGGGACATTGTGAGGAGGGGGCAGCATGCATGGGACACTGTGAGGAGGGGGCAGCATGCATGTGACACTGTGAGGAGGGGGCAGCATGCATGGGACATTGTGAGGAGGGGGCAGCATGCATGGGACCCTGTGAGGAGGGGGCAGCATGCATGGGACATTGTGAGGAGGGATCAGCATGCATGGGACATTGTGAGGAGGGGCAGCATGCATGGGACACTGTGAGGAGGGGCAGCATGCATGGGACACTGTGAGGAGGGGCAGCATGCATGGGACACTGTGAGGAGGGGCAGCATGCATGGGACATTGTGAGGAGGGGGCAGCATGCATGGGACATTGTGAGGAGGGGGCAGCATGCATGGGACATTGTGTGGAGGGATCAGCATGCATGGGACATTGTGAGGAGGGGCAGCATGCATGGGACATTGTGAGGAGGGGCAGCATGCATGGGACATTGTGAGGAGGGGGCAGCATGCATGGGACCCTGTGAGGAGGGGGCAGCATGCATGGGACATTGTGAGGAGGGATCAGCATGCATGGGACATTGTGAGGAGGGGCAGCATGCATGGGACACTGTGAGGAGGGGCAGCATGCATGGGACACTGTGAGGAGGGGCAGCATGCATGGGACACTGTGAGGAGGGGCAGCATGCATGGGACATTGTGAGGAGGGGGCAGCATGCATGGGACATTGTGAGGAGGGGGCAGCATGCATGGGACATTGTGTGGAGGGATCAGCATGCATGGGACATTGTGAGGAGGGGCAGCATGCATGGGACATTGTGAGGAGGGGCAGCATGCATGGGACACTGTGAGGAGGGGGCAGCATGCATGGGATATTGTGAGGAGGGGGCAGCATGCATGGGATATTGTGAGGAGGGGGCAGCATGCATGGGACATTGTGAGGAGGGGGCAGCATGCATGGGATATTGTGAGGAGGGGGCAGCATGCATGGGATATTGTGAGGAGGGGGCAGCATGCATGGGATATTGTGAGGAGGGGGCAGCATGCATGGGATATTGTGAGGAGGGGGCAGCATGCATGGGACATTGTGAGGAGGGGGCAGCATGCATGGGATATTGTGAGGAGGGGGCAGCATGCATGGGACATTGTGAGGAGGGGGCAGCATGCATGGGATATTGTGAGGAGGGGGCAGCATGCATGGGACATTGTGAGGAGGGGGCAGCATGCATGGGACATTGTGAGGAGGGGGCAGCATGCATGGGATATTGTGAGGAGGGGGCAGCATGCATGGGACATTGTGAGGAGGGGGCAGCATGCATGGGATATTGTGAGGAGGGGGCAGCATGCATGGGACATTGTGAGGAGGGGGCAGCATGATGTGAGGACAATGTGCAGATCATATTTCATAATTGAGGAAGGTGTGGTGGGTATAATTTATAAGGGAGGGCAGTGTGTAGTTTATTAGGGCAGTGTGACAGTCACAGTATATAAGTGGGGACGGTGTGGTGGGAATATTTTATACTCATGCTATGTTTTGATGTGCCCGTGGTGATCCCCATTGGGGGGGGGGGTTAGTGCCCTTCATTTCTCATTGATACTTTTTAAAGTGTTTTACAGAGTAGATCTGCCTTAAACAGATGTCGAGTGCGAAAACTCAGTTTTACATTGTCACTAAGGGGCGCAACCACTTAAAGTGCCTAGGGCAGCACGAAGGCAAAATACAGCCCTGATTACACCTCTATATACAGTAGATAACACAAGATCCACCATTCACAATAGGTGATGTCACAGCTCACCTCCTCCTCCTCCTGTACAATGACTGATTACACCTCTATATACAGTAGATAACACAAGATCCACCATTCACAATAGGTGATGTCACAGATCACCTCCTCCTCCTTCTGTACAATGAATGATTATACCTCTATATACAGTAGATAACACAAGATCCACCATTCACAATAGGTGGTGTCACAGCGCACCTCGTCCTCCTCCTGTACAATCACTGATAACACTTCTATATACAATAGATTTCATAGGATCCATTTTTCACAATAAGTGATGTCACAACTAACCTCCTCCTCCTCCTGCACAATGACTGCTAACACCTCTATATACACTAGATGACAGAGGATCCACCATTCACAACAGATTATATCAAAGCTCACCGCCTCCCCTTCCTGTACAAGGTCCTCTCCCACATAGCAGTTATTGACTATTACAGTCTTTTGCTTTGTACGGCAGCTGTAAGGCAATTTTTCAATGTGGTTACCGGCTGCTCATCCGCGACGGCCGCCTCCGTAATCTTGTACAGAAAATAGAATAAAGAGATTTACAGTTAGAAAATAAAAACGGATTAAAAATAATAATTATCACTATTAATTTCTGACTAGTAGAAACAAAGAATCTAGGTCACATATTCCCTTTAAGCCTGTAGAGAAGGAGATAAGCGTCTTATCGAGGGTATATAATAATAGGAGATATGACTTATTTTCCCAGAAGAGGACCTTGGTGATACTAGTGTTGTGTGGGATGGGTGTCACAGGTGACAGACAGTCATGTGGTTTCTGGCCATAGAAGGTCACAGCATTTGGCTGCACAGAATGCTTCCTGACTTTCCATTATTCCTGCTGTCAGTATTCATTAGTATAGCTAGCTTTCCTGCTGGATTCATCTCTCCCCCCTTTTGGATCCAGCAGGATCTTGACTTCCATCCAGCTGCTGATCATCAGTATTCTCTTGGTGCTTAAATACCCCTTCCTTTCTTTGGACTGCTGCTGGTGATATTTTCAGTTCATTCAAGCCTTGGTTGCAAGCAGGTGGCTTGTACTCATCTGTGGTATCAGTACAGAAAACTTTGCTGAACTTCTACCTGAGTCCTCTGTAGATAAGTAGTTCACGCTTTTTCCCCCCGTGTGTCTTCTTTAGTGTTTATTGAGGTTGACGAAGAACTTTTCCCACCCGTTCCTCTATTTAGGGTCCAGCTCCTGGGATACCTAGGGTCAGGTATCTGGCTCGGTGCATAGGCGCAGAACATATCTAGGGTGGTGAGGGAATCCAGGGACCAGCAGTAGGTTTGGTCAGGGGTCACCATCATCCGTTTCCCTAGACACATGGTTTCCCTTTCATTCCCTTTTGCTGTGTGCTTTGGACTTTCCAGAACCTAGCGTGACAATGGGATCTTCCATCCCAGACGCCCATTAAATAACAGTTTCCCGCCCTGCACCTCCTTCTGATGGCAGTAGTTCTATGTTATGGCTGCACCCCCTATAAACTTGGCGCTGTTCTTAGGATTCAGGATATATACCGCTACCTGGGATTAAGATATGACGGCTCCGGCCCCCGTCCAGTCCCCGCTGGGAGCCGCTGACTGAGCTTTTTTCCTCCAGAATTTATAGCAGCAGCTGCAGATTTCCTGACTCCTCAATGTTACATTATATCGTTACGTAATGATACTTTGTATCGTCCACTGGAGTGAGATGTTACATGCGGGCAATATCTGCTGGAAAACACACAGCTACCAGTGATCCGTTATGCACACAGTGCGTATGTCCTAATAAAGACTAAGGCTCTGTGCGCACTGGGAAATGAAATTTCCTTGCGTTAATTCCGCATGCTCTCAAAGATTACCGCACCCGCGGTAAAAAACCGCGGGAAACCGCACCCAAAAACCGCATGCGGTTTGCTGTGGTTTTACCGCGGTATTGTTCGCGGTATTGCCGCGGTTTTGCCGCGTGCGGGTTGGGATGTGCTTTATTGCATTCAATGCAATAAAGCACATTGAAGAAAAAAAAAAAAAAATACATTTAATTCTGATAGTAGATAGACAGAAGAATAGATAGAGGGATAGATAGATAGACAGACAGATAGATAGAGGGATAGATAGAGGACAGATCGCTGCATTTCCCACGGTCGGCAGTGAGTTCACATTACCGGCCGTGGGAAATGACCAGTAATTACCTCTGCTGTCTGCTGCTTTCATTCAGCGCTGTGTCTGTGACAGTCGCGGCTGGATGTCAGCAGTGCAGGACCCTGTGGATTACGCCGGAGCGGTGGATTACGCCGGAGCTTTGTTTGGGGGGGGTTAATAAAATGGTGAACGAGGCTTGTTGGTTTTATTTAAAATAAAGGATTTTTCGGTGTCTGTGTTTTTTTCACTTTACTTACGGGTTGATCATGTCAGCTGTCACATAGACGCTGCCATGATCAAGCCTGGAGTTAATGGCGGTGGTCCCCCATCACCATTAACCCCTTGTATTACCTTGCCACCACTGCTACACGGTGGCAAGAAGAGCCGAGGACACGCCGGTGCTGCCGCATAATGTATGCGACAGTGCCGGGGCAGCTGCGGCTGATATTCTCGGCTGCCGGAGGGGGAGTGAGGCGGGGGACATTAACCCTGCCCCTCTCCCTCCCCAGCCTGAGAATACCGGGCCGCCGCTGTGTGCTTACCTCGGCTGGAAGGTAAATATGCAGCGGAGCCCACGTTCTTTTTTTTTTTCTATATTTCCGTTTTCTTTCTATGTGTGTTCTATGTGTCTGTGTCTATGTGTTCTGTGTCTGTGATGTGTGTGTTTACTCTCTGCACGGCTTCCTCTTCCTGTAATGACATCACTTCCCTGCAAAACCGCAGACAAGTGATGCACATTACCGGAGGTAAACCGCGAAATACCGCAGGGAATAACGCAGGAAAACGCAGTGAACCGCACAGAATTTGCTGCCTGCGTTATTCCCTGCGGGATTTCATGATTAACATTGAGTCAATGGAGTGAAATCCCGCAGCGATGTGCGGAAAAGAAGTGACATGCACTTGTTTTTGCTGCGGGATTCCCGCAGCAAAACATGCAGCTGTCAAATTCCGCCCAGTGCGCACAGGATTTTTTTTCTCCATAGGTTTTGCTGGTGATTCACTGCAGAGATGTTATGAACATTTTCTGCAGCGAAACATGCAGCAAATCCGCGGAATATCCGCGGCAAAATCCGGTAAGTGCGCACATAGCCTTATGGGGACAATGGGTAAAAAAAAAAGAAAACCAGATCTGCCATAGAAAACCAGTGGAAATGGGCGAAAGTAACAAAGTGAGTTCTGTGTACAGAAAGAACTCAGCTCTTTTTGGTCACCATTGAAGATACAGCGATGAGGATGGATTGTGCCTGGGAGCGGAGATCCGGGGATATCTGATGTCACTGGAAATGGATAATTTAGGGGTGTGAGACACTCTGAGGTTCTTCCCCTCTGCAATCCTTTACTCCTCCAGAGTCTTTAAAGGGAACCTGTCACCAGATTTTTACCTATTAAACTAAAAGTCTCCCCTTCTGCAGCTCCGGGGCTGCGTTCTATGAAGGTGCACCTTGGCCCTGACTCACCCTCCAAACCCCAAATAACTTGGCCGTTAGGTGTGCTAATTACCTTGGTTGGCCAGATGGGCGGGCTAATTTTCTGCTCCTTTATCCCCCTCCTGCCGATGATCGCCATCTTCCTTCCTTGATTGACGGGATGACTCCCTCCGTCATCCTCCTCGTCGCATTTTCAAATCTCGCGCCTGTGCAGTTAGGTCGGCTCGTCCAGGCGCAGTTCACTCTGCCATATCGCGGACAGAGCAGAAAACATAGCTGCCCTAGGTTGCGCCGGTGAGCTAAATGCGCAGGTGCGAGATTATGGGCGGGTATGATCATAGCGCTGGGGAGGTCATGCACAGCTCCAACCATAATCTCGCACCTGCGCATTTAGCTCGCCGGCGCGACCTAGGGCAGCTATGTTGTCTGCTCTGGCTGCGATATGGCAGAGCGAACTGCGCCTGCGTGAGATTTAAAAATGCGACGAGGAGGATGATGGAGGGCGTCATCCCGTCAATCAAAAAAGGAGGATGGCGATCAGCAGCAGGAGGGGGGACAGGGGCAGAAAATGAGTCCGCCTATCTGGCCAACCAAGGTAATTAGCATACCTAACGGCCCAGTTTTATAAAGTTATTTTTGGGGTTTGGAGGGTGAGTCAGGGCCAAGGTGCACCTTCATAGAACGCAGCCCCGGAGCTGCAGAAGGGGAGACTTTTAGTTTCTTTAAACTATTATTCTGCAAAACGAGTTCTCCCCTATGCACAAGATATGAGACAACTTGCTGATCATCCCCCCTAAAATCAGGATACGGCTCTGCAGCCCCTTTTCAACATCCCTGGGTGTCCCAATTGTCAGACCTCCTGCAATGCGCACGTTATCATCCATCCTATAGAAAGGGGGATAACTACTTTTTTGGGAGGAATTTTCTTTTAAGCTCATACTCAAAGGAGTAAAGTCAGCTAAACCAATGGAATCGGTGTGTATGGGATGGTTCAGCTGTCAGGAGAAAATGGGTCAGGCAGATTGGATTTTTAGCATGCCCGATTCTTTGTCCTCATAAAATATGAATGGTAGCAGCTTATTTCCCTATTGAGAATATTTTACTGCTGAAGCTGCATTTGATAAAGGTATTTGTGGTGTCACACATATAAGGTTATAGTTTTTAGTTTTAAGGTTGAAGGTAGACTTAACTTCATCGAGTTCGACATATAGCCTTATATGTTGATCCAGAAGAAGGCAAAAACCCCAATAGGGCAGACACTAAGCTCCATATTGGGGAAAAAAATCCTTCCCAACTGCACATACAACCAACAGAGTATCTAAGAGTAGGGCTGGTGGGGCATTTTTCCAATTTTTCCCAGGCGCAGCAGGCATGGGGTGCCGTAAGGATGCCTGATGCAGTGGTCTCAAGTGTCTCCCCAGCAGCTACATTTTGACGCCCTACATAGTGGGAGCAGGCCATTCTCTGAGCCGGCTGTCAAGTTGACACCACCTCTGAGAATGTACAGCGCACCGGCTCCCAGTGTTTAATTATACTTGCGTCTATCAGAGGTGAGTACAATTGAAGTCCTGACCATCGGCCCTTCCGGGTCAGGGTAATGCCAGCAGCATGATAAGGTCATCTGATCATGCTGCTGATGTCACTTGCCAACCCCGAAGAGGAACAGGCAGTGTTGGTTGTAAATTCTCCAGCGGAGCTGAGGTCAGCAAAGATTTATTGTAATTGGGTTGTGGAGGTATTTCAAGACAGTTTGGGGAGCAAGGGGAGGATGGGTACTGACAGAATAAAGAGGGGAGGGGAAGATGGATGATGATACAGAATAGGGAGTAGTGGAAGGAAATTGAAGACAGTTTTGGGAGCGAAGGAGGGGATGTATGAGGACACAGTATGGGGAGTGAGGGGGGAAGTATGAGGATACAGTATAGGGAGTTAACGGGAATGGGTGCGGACTCAGTATGGTGAACGAGGGGGGATAGGGATGAGTGCAAGCACAGTGTGGGGAGCGAGAGAGTGATTGGTGAAGATACAGTATGGGGAACGAGGGGGAATGTATGTGGACACAATATTGGGAAACAAGGGGGATGGGATGGTTGCACACACAGTATGGAAAGCAAGGGGGGCATGTGTAAAGAAACAGTATGTGTATACAGTATGGGGAACGAGAGGGATGGAATGGGTGCAAAGTATGGGTGGTGAGGCGGAAGCCAGAAATTTGAGGACACAGGATGAACAGCGAGCAAGGGAGGGATGGGTGCCAACACAGTATAGAGAGTGAGGAGAGACGTGAATGAGCAAACAGTATGAGACAGGGGATGTATGCATACACAGCAAGTGGAGAGAGTTTTATGGCATGGGTGCAGACACAGTATGGGGAGCGGGGGATATGTGTGAGGAGACAGTATGAGGGAGGAGAGGAAATGTGTGATGAGCCTTTTAAGGGTAATAGTGCGAGGAGACTGTATGGGGGATAAAAGTATGAGGGGAACAGAATAGAAACCGGATAGTGTGTGTGGGCTATATAGAGAGGGAGTAGAATGGGGGGACAGCGTAAGGGCATACCCAGGAGGGGACAGTATCCGTAGGAGGGGGATTGTGATGAGGGGGCACAGTATAAAGACTGGGCAGTATAGGGGGGCACAGTGTAGATTACAGTGTGAAGAGGGGGCTCAATATGGAAAGGAAAGAGCATTGTGGAGGGTATGTAGCATAGGAGCAACAGTGTGTGCATCATATTTTGATAAGGGAACACAGTGAGGGGTAATCATTTAGTCAGGGTCACAGCATAGGGCAGATATTTTTAGTCAGGAGTATTATAATCATTCTTCTAGTTTTTAGGGCATCATGTCGGGATGTGCTGCAGAAGAGTAGAAAAGATGGAAATCTGCAGAGAAAAGCTGTGGATCTGAAAAATCATTATAGAGTCTGGACACGATGAAGAAAAGAAAGAGAACGACTCCGAGCAGAGACAATGTCACCTATCAGGTACCTGGATGTAAATGTCTATTTGTGATACTAATTAAGTCTGATCAGTACTATAGTTCCTGTATGGTTCGTAGTCTAATAGCACTTACCATTATCTCCTTACCATTGTTAGGAAGTACTGGAAGTTCATGCAATACAAATGTATATGGGACTGAGCTGACATTACAATTGAGGTACCATGTACTGATGGTGGTTCTTGGGATGTATTCCTGTACTGATGGTGGTTCTGGTGATGTATTTCTGTACTGATGAAGGTTGTAATGCTGTGTTTCTGCACTGATGGGGGTTCTGATGATGTATTCCTGTGCTGTTATTAGTTCTGATCCTGTACATATGTAACAATCTGTAAGTTGTAAGAGTATGTGATACATGGCTATGTTAATACAGTATTGTGCCATCCGACAAGTTAAGGGTTACTATGTTTTTATTTATGTTAGGAGCATTAGAAGGGTTTTCTAAATTTTTGATAAAAGTCTACAGACCCTCTATGTGACTGCAGATTTTTGAATTCTCACAGCGCGCGCACTGCACACTGTCACAATTCTCTGGTGCCAATGGTGGGAGTAGAATGTCACAAAATCACACCTTTGCGATTTATGTGGTTAGCGGTCAATTAGACATGTCTGTTCTCGTGATACAAGGTAATTGAATGAGGCTGGCCACGTCTAGTCGGAATGTGGACGGAAGTATGAAAATCACATTCTTGCACTCACATGACCGTCCACTCTTGCCTCCGGCATGGAAGAATCCTAAAAGTGTGCAGTGCGCGCTGTGAGGATTCGGAAGTCTGCAGTCACCTAGAGTGACTGCAGACTTTCAGCACAAACCTGGACAAGCCCTCTAATAATAAAATTAAGCACTGTAGCATGCAAATCCAAACAGCGTGTAATATACTCAATGTTAGAATGCAGCTCTGCTTGCTGGTTCCAGCAGACATCCCAACGCCACTCCACTCATGCGATTTTTATTCTTATGGTCATGTGACATCTATTTATTCTACAGCCAGATCTGCAGTTTTCCACTGAACATTGTGAGAATTATAAAAAGCAACTCGCCGGCACATGACTGTAATTGTGCAAATCGCATATGAATGAACGGCCATATGACAGCTACAGAATCTACTGCCCATACCCAGTTATATACACTGGAGATCAAAATTAGAGCACAATGTATGATCACTCGCTTTCTCAGAAATAATGTAATCTACACTGATGAACATGTGTAGGTTTTTTGTAAGGGGTGCAGCATGCCACTAGAACAGGGTAAGGGGTGCAGCATGCCACTAGAACAGGGTAAGGGGTGCACCATGCCACTAGAACAGGGTAAGGGGTGCACCATGCCACTAGAACAGGGTAAGGGGTGCACCATGCCACTAGAACAGGGTAAGGGGTGCACCATGCCACTAGAACAGGGTAAGGGGTGCACCATGCCACTAGAACAGGGTAAGGGGTGCACCATGCCACTAGAACAGGGTAAGGGGTGCACCATGCCACTAGAACAGGGTAAGGGGTGCACCATGCCACTAGAACAGGGTAAGGGGTGCACCATGCCACTAGAACAGGGTAAGGGGACCACCATGCCACTAGAACAGGGTAAGGGGCGCACCATGCCACTAGAACAGGGTAAGGGGCGCACCATGCCACTAGAGCAGGGTAAGGGGCGCACCATGCCACTAGAGCAGGGTAAGGGGTGTACCATGCCACTAGAACAGGGTAAGGGGTGCACCATGCCACTAGAACAGGGTAAGGGGTGCACCATGCCACTAGAACAGGGTAAGGGGTGCACCATGCCACTAGAACAGGGAAAGGGGTGCACCATGCCACTAGAGCAGGGTAAGGGGCGCACCATGCCACTAGAGCAGAGTAAGGGGCGCACCATGCCACTAGAACAGGGTAAGGGGAGCACCATGCCACTAGAACAGGGTAAGGGGTGCACCATGCCACTAGAACAGGGTAAGGGGTGCACCATGCCACTAGAACAGGGTAAGGGGCGCACCATGCCACTAGAACAGGGTAAGGGGCGCACCATGCCACTAGAACAAGGTAAGGGGTGCACCATGCCACTAGAACAGGGTAAGGGGTGCACCATGCCACTAGAACAGGGTAAGGGGTGCACCATGCCACTAGAACAGGGTAAGGGGTGCACCATGCCACTAGAACAGGGTAAGGGGTGCACCATGCCACTAGAAAAGGGTAAGGGGAGCACCATGCCACTAGAACAGGGTAAGGGGCGCACCATGCCACTAGAACAGGGTAAGGGGTGCACCATGCCACTAGAACAGGGTAAGGGGTGCACCATGCCACTAGAACAGGGTAAGGGGTGCACCATGCCACTAGAACAGGGTAAGGGGAGCACCATGCCACTAGAACAGGGAAAGGGGCGCACCATGCCACTAGAGCAGGGTAAGGGGCGCACCATGCCACTAGAGCAGAGTAAGGGGCGCACCATGCCACTAGAACAGGGTAAGGGGAGCACCATGCCACTAGAGCAGGGTAAGGGGTGCACCATGCCACTAGAACATGGTAAGGGGAGCACCATGCCACTAGAGCAGGGTAAGGGGCGCACCATGCCACTAGAGCAGGGTAAGGGGTGCACCATGCCACTAGAACAGGGTAAGGGGAGCACCATGCCACTAGAACAGGGTAAGGGGTGCACCATGCCACTAGAACAGGGTAAGGGGTGCACCATGCCACTAGAACAGGGTAAGGGGAGCACCATGCCACTAGAACAGGGTAAGGGGCGCACCATGCCACTAGAACAGGGTAAGGGGTGCACCATGCCACTAGAACAGGGTAAGGGGTGCACCATGCCACTAGAGCAGGGTAAGGGGTGCACCGTGCCACTAGAGCAGGGTAAGGGGGGCACCGTGCCACTAGAGCAGGGTAAGGGGTGCACCATGCCACTACAACAGGGTAAGGAGCGCACCATGCCACTAGAACAGGGTAAGGGGCGCACCATGCCACTAGAACAGGGTAAGGGGTGCACCATGCCACTAGAGCAGGGTAAGGGGCGCACCATGCCACTAGAACAGGGTAAGGGGTGCACCATGCCACTAGAACAGGGTAAGGGGTGCACCATGCCACTAGAACAGGGTAAGGGGAGCACCATGCCACTAGAACAGGGTAAGGGACGCACCATGCCACTAGAACAGGGTAAGGGACGCACCATGCCACTAGAGCAGGGTAAGGGGCGCACCATGCCACTAGAGCAGAGTAAGGGGCGCACCATGCCACTAGAGCAGAGTAAGGGGCGCACCATGCCACTAGAACAGGGTAAGGGGAGCACCATGCCACTAGAGCAGGGTAAGGGGAGCACCATGCCACTAGAGCAGGGTAAGGGGCGCACCATGCCACTAGAGCAGGGTAAGGGGTGTACCATGCCACTAGAACAGGGTAAGGGGTGCACCATGCCACTAGAACAGGGTAAGGGGAGCACCATGCCACTAGAACAGGGTAAGGGGTGCACCATGCCACTAGAGCAGGGTAAGGGGTGCACCATGCCACTAGAGCAGGGTAAGGGGTGCACCATGCCACTAGAGCAGGGTAAGGGGTGCACCGTGCCACTAGAGCAGGGTAAGGGGGGCACCATGCCACTAGAGCAGGGTAAGGGGGGCACCATGCCACTAGAGCAGGGTAAGGGGGGCACCATGCCACTAGAGCAGGGTAAAGGGGCGCACCATGCCACTAGAGCAGGGTAAGGGGTGCACCATGCCACTAGAGCAGAGTAAGGGGTGCACCATGCCACTACAACAGGGTAAGGAGCGCACCATGCCACTAGAACAGGGTAAGGGGCGCACCATGCCACTACAACAGGGTAAGGAGTGCACCATGCCACTAGAACAGGGTAAGGGGCGCACCATGCCACTACAACAGGGTAAGGAGCGCACCATGCCACTAGAACAGGGTAAGGGGAGCACCATGCCACTAGAACAGGGTAAGGGGAGCACCATGCCACTAGAGCAGGGTAAGGGGAGCACCATGCCACTAGAGCAGGGTAAGGGGCGCACCATGCCACTAGAGCAGGGTAAGGGGTGTACCATGCCACTAGAACAGGGTAAGGGGTGCACCATGCCACTAGAACAGGGTAAGGGGAGCACCATGCCACTAGAACAGGGTAAGGGGTGCACCATGCCACTAGAGCAGGGTAAGGGGTGCACCATGCCACTAGAGCAGGGTAAGGGGTGCACCATGCCACTAGAGCAGGGTAAGGGGTGCACCGTGCCACTAGAGCAGGGTAAGGGGGGCACCATGCCACTAGAGTAGGGTAAGGGGGGCACCATGCCACTAGAGCAGGGTAAGGGGGGCACCATGCCACTAGAGCAGGGTAAAGGGGCGCACCATGCCACTAGAGCAGGGTAAGGGGTGCACCATGCCACTAGAGCAGAGTAAGGGGTGCACCATGCCACTACAACAGGGTAAGGAGCGCACCATGCCACTAGAACAGGGTAAGGGGCGCACCATGCCACTACAACAGGGTAAGGAGCGCACCATGCCACTAGAACAGGGTAAGGGGTGCACCATGCCACTACAACAGGGTAAGGAGCGCACCATGCCACTAGAACAGGGTAAGGGGTGCACCATGCCACTAGAACAGGGTAAGGGGTGCACCATGCCACTAGAGCAGGGTAAGGGGTGCACCATGCAACTAGAACAGGGTAAGGGGTGCACCATGCAACTAGAACAGTGTAAGGGGCGCACGGTGCCACTAGTGCAGGGTAAGGGGTGAACCATGTCACTAGAACAGGGTAAGGGATGCACCGTGCCACTAGGACAGGGTAAGGGGTGCACCATGCCACTAGAACAGGGTAAGGGGGTCACCATGCCACTAGAACAGGGTAAGGGGTGCACCATGCCACTAGACCAGGGAAAGGGGTGAACCATGCCACTAGAGCAGGGTAAGGGGCGCACCATGCCACTAGAGCAGGGTAAGTGGTGCACCATGCCACTAGAGCAGGGTAAGGGGCGCACCATGCCACTAGACCAGGGTAAGGGGTGCACCATGCCACTAGACCAGGGTAAGGGGTGCACCATGCCACTAGACCAGGGTAAGGGGTGCACCCTGCCACTAGAACAGGGTAAGGGGTGCACCCTGCCACTAGAACAGGGTAAGGGGTGTGTACCACCCCGCGCTGGGCTGTAGCCGAGCCGCTCGAATCCGGGCTCGTGTGTCAGTGGCTCGAGCGTCTCTAGACCGGGGGTCACGTCGCTCTGAAAGGGGGGGCTGGCGTGTTGAGCGGGGTTATTTATGTTTTAGATTAGAGTTTGTGACGCCACCCACGTGTTGTGGTGAATGTAGGCACCACCGCTGCCAGTTACTGGGCTCCCCGGGGAAGATATTGGGGCAGCTTGTGATGTTAACCCCTCCGTGGGCAGGGGATGGTAGCCCCGGTTGATGTGGTGCAGTGTTGGTGCGCGGCCTGCGGGCCCAGTAGTACTCACTTGGACAAACACACAGGAGTCTCTAGTAAACCAAACGGTGGATAGTCGGTGCCCGCAGCCGGTCGCTTCGCTCCCCAATACGGTTGGTGGTGTCCGTCTTCTCCTGCACCTGTTTTGTAGATTTGGACAACCGCGCTTCAGCGACAGGAGTCCCGCTCCCCGGCGTGTACGTCGAGAGAGCCCATTGCCCGCAGGCGCTGGCCCTTTGGATCTTTTGGCCCTTGGCGGTGGCCGTTATCCGGAATCGGTGGGCTGTTGCCTTCTTTCGGGACTTTGGGTGGGAAAGGACCTAGAGTCCAGACCTCAATCAGTTAATTAACGGGGTCCGGTAGATTCGGGACCGCGTTTCAGGGTCTGAATACCCCCACTTGTGCTCCGGTTTCCACCTGGTTCCCCGGTTCAATACCGGCGGGCCACTACCCTGTCCCGGCTACCTACGGTTCCACCGGGCTGTCTTCCCGGCTCCTGCAGACAGCCACCACCGTCTGCCTCCTAGCCAAAGTGCCCGGGCGCCTACGCAGGACACAGACAGATTTTTACTCCTCCACTCCACTTCACTGTCAAAACGGAATCTGTTCCTCTCACACTGTGCTCCCCACGGGAACTGCACTGTTTTTCCTGCCTATGGGCATGTGAACTCCTGGGGGGCGTGGTCAATCGCCTGGCTCCGCCCCCATGGTGTGGACATCAAACCCATAGGGAGATGACCAGGGTTTTAATGGGTTGGCTAATGTCACCTTATTTGGGGATGGGTGTTGTGCAAGGGCCTAACTGTGACTACCTGGCTAGTCCAGGGCGTCACAGGTGCACCATGCCACTAGAACAGGGTTTTACATAAGATTCAAAGTTTATCAAAATAAAACCCTTATTTTGCCCAGAACGTGATGCTGATAATTAGAGAGCAGCAATGACTGTAGCAGAGAGATGATCAGTAAATTTTCTGCAGGTAACAACAGTCACAATCAGTAGGACGTCGCTGTGAATGACTCCAGCACATCTGCAGCCACAGGACATCACTAGGCTCTCACACTGCTCTGGTGTTATTTTGGTCCACTCTTCTTTCGGTCTCTTCCACAGGTCTTTGACTGTTGGTGGTTTCTTGGAAATACCTTTGCCACCAAGGATTTTCCAGAGGTTTTCTATTGGGTTGAGATCAGGACTCTGAGCTGTGGCTATTTCATTGTTTCCAGGATCTGCTTTCCCCGTTTTGCTATGTGTCGGGGGGCATTGTCCTGCATGAAAATTGCTGGCTGATTGAGGGATGGACACAAGTAAGGAGCCGCGTGTTGTTGAAGAAGGTTCTGATCCACACTTGTATCACTCTGCCATGTAGCTGTATGAGAAGTCCAACTCCTGCTGCAGAGAACATTCCTCAAACCATGACCCTTCCTCCACCACCTTTCACTGACTTCTGAACACACTTTGTGTTCAGTCTTTCCCCCGTTTGATGATGAACATAATGTTTCCCATCAGACCCAAATAAATGAAACCTGCTTTCATCAGTAAAATGAGCTGTGGACACTTCCCCTCTGTACACACAACATGTTCCCCACCAAAGGGGAGTCTAGCCTTGTGATTCTTTCTGCTAATGAGAGGTTTGGTCACTGCAGAGTGGGCTTTCAGTCCAAATGTTCTTAAACGTTGTGACACTGTATGACGAGACAGATCCTTACCCTGTCAGTGCTGAACTGGCGGCAATTCCGGCTGCAGTGATGAAACAATGACCCATGGAGATTCTCCGCATTATCCTGTCCTCTCTTGCATTTGTCTTTCGAGGGCGACCTGCCTACTTGGGGAACTTGAAAAAGTTTGTGATGTTGTAAAGATGCAATATTCTCAAAATCACAGACTTGGAACGACCAACTTACTATAGCTGATAGGGTTACCGCCTTCTCTTGGACAACCTGCTGCCGGAGGGTTTCAGTCACTTTGAAATGGCAAAGTCAGTGCAAACTGGAAAGTTAGGCGCCAGTTACATAGGGTTTGTCAGATAAAATTAGCACCTGGTGCCAGATTAACACCAATAATTTGCAGGTATCTGAAAATGTTCTCTAGTGTTGATCAGGGTTCTTTTTCATTTATCTCATTTACATTTTCATTATTTGCTTTACAATAAATTCAATTTATGAAATAAGCTTAAAAAACTGCGAGTTTCCTCATGTTAGGAGATAATCACACAGGATGACACAATGACCGCAACATCTAGGAAATTGTTTGTTGCTCTCTAATTTTGATCTCCAGGGTATATATAATAGTGAATCAACCATTACAATATCATGTGGCAGAGAGCTCCATAATCTCACTGCTCTTACAGTAAATAATCCATAATCTCACTGCTCTTACAGTAAATAATCCATAATCTCACTGCTCTTACAGTAAATAATCCATAATCTCACTGCTTTTACAGTAAATAATCCATAATCTCACTGCTCTTACAGTAAATAATCCATAAATTTACTGCTCTTACAGTAAAGAATCTGCACCTCTGATTATGATCAAATCTTCTTTCTTCTAGACATAGAGGATGCTTCCTTGTCCTTGTCACAGGCCTAGGTGTAAAAATTATTATTACATGATATCATGCACTTAGTTACTCGCTATGGTCCTCATTCAAAAGTTCTAGAACATTTCAAATTATCACAACACAAATCTGATGACTCCGGTGACCACCAACCACTGAGATTCTCTAAACATATATGATGAAATGAAGTCCATCCAACAAAAAGCCGCTCATGGTGTTATTTCAGAGAATATTCCTCGAATATTAGATATTTGGTTGGTCTCTTCAGGTCATGACCTTTCTGGATGAGGACCCCCAAGAACTGTTGGGCAAGTGCAAAAGGGGGAAAAAAGTCTTATAATATTTTTATATGGTGGTTATATACAGTATGACACCAGAAGCAAATTCCTATTATATCTTTTTTTATCTAAAATTTCAGCTAAATCATCGTGAATTACAGGAACCAATAAGAAGAGGAAAAACTGGATGATGAAGGGGCTTCCAATGAAATCCAACAACATCAATCCTGAGATTACAGCAGGGTAGGCGTCATACCTGCAGAAGAACTTAGTGTAAACTTTTCTTAAAAAAAAAAAGTTGCAGAGCTGCAAAGTTAAAACTGAGCACTAGAGGGCGCAATGGTGCAACATCAGCATCAACTACTGAGAATCCCGACTGTCCATAGCCGCTGTGTCTGCAGCTCCTGAGTCCTCTGCACCAGGAATACACAGACAGAAAGTCCTCTCTGACCTGCATATATCATTTAAGGCTAGTTTCACACTTTCGTTGTGCGGCATCCGTTGCATTGCGTTGTGTGACGGATGTAATGGATGCATTGCATATAATGGCATAATTGATGCGACGGATCCTGCAAAACAATGGAATCCGTTGCAGCTTTTTTTTCAGCAATTTACTCAACTGAGCATGCGCAGTTGTGTAAAGACGGATCCGTCACAGGAATCCGTCAAATGACGGATTCCGATGGATCCCGCCACCATAGGCTTCCATTATAAAAATAACGGACGCCGACGGAATCCAGCACATTGCGTTTTTTGACGCTCTGGGAAGCGCAGAAAATCGCAACATGCTGCGTTCTTTCCGCCCGGCAGATACAACGCAGCGTTGGCCGGCAGATGCAATGCAGGGCCATCAGTCGCAATGCATCATCCATACAAGTCTATGGGAAACAGCGGAATCCGTTAACGGATTCCGCTGTTTTTCAAAACGGCGGATTGCGACTGCAGGAAAAAAACGCAAGTGTGAAACTAGCCTTCAAAAACTTCGAACATGTTAGAAATTGTGATCGATGAGGGGCCAGGTGTTGAGACCACCACGATCACATAGCAAAGAAGCAGTCTGGCTCTGTAGACATGTTATCGAGCCCATCTTTAGTGTTGGATCTTCATTGAGCACCTAATGATTCAGTGATTGACCGGGGTCATGCACATGGACCCCATAGAGATGTCTCTATGACAAGTCAAAATTAAAGTAAACTATTAGCCGAACTTCAATTCTACTATGAGCTGTCATAATATGAATCCACGCAGCAAGCTGTGGGCAAACGATGAAGATTTCAGCTCTGAAGCCTGCAGAATTGTGAATGCGGCTCTACAAGAGCAGGTTTTTGGAGAGAGACTGACAGACTATGCATACACTGTCCACCAGGCATACAAATTTTACTTTCCACCAAGCACTTGTGCTCATTTATATGTGTACGCTTGCAAAGTGCTGTAATTGAGTAATGTGCTCAGATTTGGATCCTCGGAGCGGCACAGGAGGCAGCGCGGTGTCGTGACGTCATTGCACGCCCATGATGGGACCTGTCTAGAGTAGTGGTGGTGGGGCAGGGAGCCAAGACAGTAAGGATGTCGTTAAAGCCACGTTGGTCACTGAAGGTCGCCTTTCCAGCCATTGGCGGACACTGAGAGCAAAGGGCCCCTATGCAAGAATTGTGTATGGTGCCCCCTCCTCCCCGAGGCAAAAAGTCCCCTCTGGGACATGCAGAGCAGCTTGTCCCATAGAGTCTGCAGAGTGGTGACGTCACTGAAAAAAAGAGAACAGCGCTGGACACCGGAGAGCAGCGGTAGGTGAGGATATTGTCAAACTGCATTACATGCACATGCACACATTTAATGAATACAAAATTCAATGGGAGGCTTCTTTAACAATGGTAAAGTTGTTACCAGAAAACATCAGATTTACCTCTCCATACTGCCCCCATGGTCCTACTTGTTCATACTGCGCCCCATACTCCCGCTTGTCCATACCCACTTGTCCATACTGCCTACCATGCTCAACTTGTCCATACTGCCCACCATGCTCAACTTGTCCATGCTGCCCACCATGCTCCACTTGTCCATGCTGCCCACCATGGTCCCACTTGTCCATGCTGCCTACCATGGTCTCACTTGTCCATGCTGCCCATCATGGTCTCACTTGTCCATACTGCCCCCCCATGCTCCCGCTTGTCCATACTGCCCCCCCCCATGCTCCCGCTTGTCCATACTGCCCACCATGGTCTCGCTTGTCCATACTGCCCACCATGGTCCCGCTTGTCCATACTGCCCACCATGGTCTCGCTTGTCCATACTGTCCCCCATGGTCTCGCTTGTCCATACTGTCCCCCATGGTCTCGCTTGTCCATACTACCCACCATGGTCTCGCTTGTCCATACTGCCCACCATGGTTCCGCTTGTCCATACTGCCCACCATGGTTCCACTTGTCCATACTGCCCCCCATGCTCCCACTGGTCCATACTGCCCCCCATGCTCCCACTGGTCCATACTGCCCACCATGGTCCCACTGGTCCATACTGCCCACCATGGTCCCACTTGTCCATACTGCTCACCATGGTCCCACTTGTCCATACTGTCCCCCTATGCTCCCACTTGTCCATACTGTCCCCCTATGCTCCCACTTGTCCATACTGTCCCCCTATGCTCCCACTTGTCCATACTGTCCCCCTATGCTCCCACTTGTCCATACTGTCCCCCTATGCTCCCACTTGTCCATACTGTCCCCCTATGCTCCCACTTGTCCATACTGTCCCTCTATACTCCCACTTGTCCATACTGTCCCTCTATACTCCCACTTGTCCATACTGTCCCTCTATACTCCTACTTGTCCATACTGTCCCCCTATACTCCCACTTGTCCATACTGTCCCTCTATACTCCCACTTGTCCATACTGTCCCTCTATACTCCCACTTGTCCATACTGTCCCTCTATACTCCCACTTGTCCATACTGTCCCCCTATGCTCCCACTTGTCCATACTGTCCCTCTATACTCCCACTTGTCCATACTGTCCCCCTATGCTCCCACTTGTCCATACTGTCCCTCTATGCTCCCACTTGTCCATACTGTCCCTCTATGCTCCCACTTGTCCATACTGTCCCTCTATGCTCCCACTTGTCCATACTGTCCCTCTATGCTCCCACTTGTCCATACTGTCCCTCTATACTCCCACTTGTCCATACTGTCCCTCTATACTCCCACTTGTCCATACTGTCCCTCTATACTCCCACTTGTCCATACTGTCCCTCTATACTCCCACTTGTCCATACTGTCCCTCTATACTCCCACTTGTCCATACTGTCCCTCTATACTCCCACTTGTCCATACTGTCCCTCTATACTCCTACTTGTCCATACTGTCCCTCTATACTCCCACTTGTCCATACTGTCCCTCTATGCTCCTACTTGTCCATACTGTCCCCCTATGCTCCCACTTGTCCATACTGTCCCTCTATACTCCCACTTGTCCATACTGTCCCTCTATGCTCCCACTTGTCCATACTGTCCCCCTATGCTCCCACTTGTCCATACTGTCCCTCTATACTCCCACTTGTCCATACTGTCCCTCTATACTCCTACTTGTCCATACTGTCCCCCTATGCTCCCACTTGTCCATACTGTCCCTCTATACTCCCACTTGTCCATACTGTCCCCCTATGCTCCCACTTGTCCATACTGTCCCTCTATACTCCCACTTGTCCATACTGTCCCTCTATGCTCCCACTTGTCCATACTGTCCCCCTATGCTCCCACTTGTCCATACTGTCCCTCTATACTCCCACTTGTCCATACTGTCCCCCTATGCTCCCACTTGTCCATACTGTCCCTCTATACTCCCACTTGTCCATACTGTCCCTCTATACTCCCACTTGTCCATACTGTCCCTCTATACTCCCACTTGTCCATACTGTCCCTCTATACTCCCACTTGTTCATACTGCCCCCTATGCTCCCACTTATCTATGTTGGCCCCCCTAGTTCTTACCTCTCCATACTATTCCCCTTTTCTTCATACTGTTCCTTTGCTTCTTAATACTGTGCCCCCCATTTTCCATATGGTCCACTCACCCCACGCTGCTCTCGGTCGCACTGTTCCATGTGAGCACTCACAGTCTCTGCCTCCAGTCTGTCACTGCCACCTCCGCGACACAGCATCATGCGGTAAGTAATGACGCCATTAATCTTCACTGCTGCGCACCGCGTGTTCACGGCAGCTCCAGGCACATAGCAGTGACGTGCAATTGCCGCCGGCCTATCAGAGGCCGCTCTCTGACACGCGCGACCTTTGATAGGCCAGTAAACGTCTCTGCTATGCGCAGCATGCTGACGTCACCGCGTGGCGCATGGCAGTGACGTTTGATGGCGAATACATACGTTATCCAACTACCGCGGGTACCAGCAGCGGGTCCCCTCTATACGAAGCACAGGGGGCCCGCCGAGGACTCGTGGACATCGGGGGATCGCCCTGTCCCACCAGGCCAGTCAGACCCTGCTTGTGAGGACCCCCACCGGCTATATGTCCGCCACTGTTCCCCGCCCTTCCCTGGTTGCTGCATCCTCCATCAAAGGAGCGGACATATCTTTGATTGCACCTGCACAGGCGCCCAAGAGGTCAGGGGGCCCGATGTCTACCTCTAAAGCTGGTGGAATTGGGCATTGTGATGAACTATTGGGCTACAGAGAGCCTGTATATTGTTCCTGCACAGGGGCCCTTCCCTGGATGCTGCATCCTCCATCACAATCATTATGTCAGAAGACCCTCGTTATAAGGTTCAGAATCCAGGGTAGAAGTGTCTTATTCTTACCCTTGCAGCATTACTTCACCCTCTTGTTTGGATGCAGCAATGGCGCCAACCTTATCTGAGCCCCATTTCTCCCAGGTCCCCACAGCAGTGTCATGTCTTACCTCTATAGTAAATAATCCCTTGCACTCCTTACTTTCTCTTGGACCTATATCTTTAAGTTTGTGGAGTCAGCCGGGATCCTAAATATTTCTATCTCCGGGTTCCAAGATGTTAGAAGAGAAATATAGATGGAATTCCCCTTTTAAAACAGTTTTCCATATTTCTCCAGAAGAAATAAGACAGGCAGATACAGTGATAGGAAGCTCGATACATTTATTCATGTACACTATGTATAAGTATTGTGTATCGTGTGTGTTGTGCATGGAAACATGGCTATTTCCCAAAACAGCACCACCCATGTTCTCAGGTCGTATGCGGTACTGCACCTCAGTATTAATTTACTTTAATACGTCTGATCTGCAGTACCTGGCACAACCTGTAGAATATTGTGCCATTGTTTCTGGAAGAAAGCCATCATTTTTTTGTAATTCCTTCCAAACTTTCAAACATAACTTACTTTCCGTCCACAATCAACTTTCATTTTCTTTAACAAATCAAGATTTGCAGTCTCAGTTGTGGTGGGACTACTGCTCTCAGCATATATCTCATTGATCTCGACGGGTAATCTCCAACCTGTTGCTCTCTGGCTGATTTGGAACTACACGTCCCAGCATGCCCTGATGGCCTGCCATAGTAGGAGTTGTAGTTTCTGCACAGATCCGCAGGTTGGAGACCAGAGATGTAGAGTAGTAGAGATGGCGTTCTTCTCCATCCACATTCCTCGTCTCTGCAGACTTCGGTATTACCAGTCACATTCATTAATCGCTTTATGTACTGGATACAGTGTTAGGACAACTATATATTGTAACAGTGTATATGAGATGTATTTAATTTACTGTACATAGCTTAACATTCTCCATCTTTATGTCCGTGCACTTGCAAATATTTTATTTTATAATAGAAACTAGCAAATATTTTTTGCAGGAAAAAAAAAGGTGCAGTACATGTGACCAGCCACTAGGAGGAGCTATAAAAATGTATTTTTTTCTTGAGGGTTCATAGGAATAACTGAATGTTTTGGGCTCCAAATGCAAAATCTGTAACATCCCCCCATCCTCCATGTGGCATTTGTAACACTGGTGATTCCTCATGTAGCAAAACGGCCTTCATGCCCTCAGACGCTGGGGTGCAACTAGCTGCTGCATCTGCACCTTGGGGCAAATAGGATGCTATAATATCATTGTCTCTCCAGCTGTTGGGATACTACAAGTCTCAGCATGCCATAGTATTCTACAACTTCCTGGGACTTGTAGTATCCCGACACCCGGAAGCACCCGATTGCAGATTGTTGTTTATTAACTAATAGCCAAATGGAAGAATCTTCCTAGGACCGAGAAATATTAAAATGGAAAAAGGACTCATAATTGCAAAAAACTAAACAGGTTTAGAATTTATAGTTGTAGGGTGATGTGACTCCACAAATGACAGGGTGAGGGGCAATTATTGGGGGGTCCATCATTGGGATTAGCACAGACAGGATCATGGTGGTTGTGTTCCCTGGGAAATTAATGGGAATGCCATGGTTTGTGAAAGTGTTGGTTACTTTATTTCTCTTGAAATGATGAGAAACCTCCATAACTTGTTCTCCAGGAGGGGGAGGAAGGGGTGGCCTAAACACACTTGGGCCCCCGGGCAGTCCATGGTTTTGGGGGAGAAGCAGTGACAGTGTAGTGGAGATGTGTGGTGAGGATACAGCATGAGATGGCCTAGGTCCAGCAGGGTTACGCTCAGGCTGTGCTCTGTGGTCATTCCTCTGGGGTGTCCATCTTCAGGTGTCCGATCACAGGACCTCTTGATGCTGCTGGGAAGCCTCACTGACAATCTGCAGATGCAAAGGGACAGGTCAGTATTGCCACAGGGAGCGTAAGGAGCTCTAAGATATTAGTGGGGTGTCCTAGTTCAGGACCCCCTTTTATTAGTCTCATCTAGAATGTCTATTGTTTGGGAGGACCCAACAAGTCCTAACATTACTAAGACAGTCTGGTGATTTCAATGAGAACAGTGTAATGCCTTTTTCCACCAGTGGTGGCACTGCAGGAGATAATGGACGATTACTACTGATCCCTGGGGAAGTTATAGTACGATACCCTGTGATCAGTTGATGGGACCCTTGTACCAAAAATGGATTGTCCACAGCAGAAAATCCCATCCAAGGAACCTCCGGTGGGTCTGTCAGACCCTGGTGTTATGTGATATCCCAATAAACTATGGAACACCCCTGTCCAGCATTAAACTGCCTCATGCATCATTGGTCCACGTGTGACGCTGTACTGTGAGAGACACTGAAGCTACAAGCAGAGTAGCTTCAGAGTACAATAAGCAGGCAACCCACAAGAGGGCAGTAGAGTAGTCAGCAGGCCGGGTCTGCAACAGGAGGTCTCGTCAGTAGTACAAGGATAATCAAATCATGGTCAGGTGATAGCCGAGGGTCGGTAGCCAGGAAGTCACTTATACAGCCGAGGGAGAGACGGAGCTGAAGTCAGGAACAAGGATTCAGGTCAGATTCCAGGGAGTCCAGGTAACATACAATGGTAGAGGGGACACAGGTCAGGACCAGGATAAGGCAGACGGAGCTGGAAGAACAGTCTGACAGGACCGGGTAGTTAGAGAACGGGACAAAGAGACGAACGGAGGAGGGCATGGGTCAGAACAAGGTAGCTGGGAGGCAGGGTAAATCAGGTCACTCACGGGAGCCAGTCATGCACGCTGCAAAGCAGGAACTATCACTGGCACTGCACCATAGGCACGGTGCCAGGATATAGTGGCCTGACATCCGGAACGAGGCAGGAAGAAATTAACCCCTCACGACCTGACCCTGAGATGGAATACCGGCCATGGCTCAGCGGTGGCCGAGCAAGGCATAGATCATGACACCATGGTCATCTACCGAGAGTCTGACCAGATAGCAAAATAGAACATAAATAACAGCTATAAAGGAGCAATGCATAGTTGAAGGGTTAGGAATGGCGATGCACAGTGACCTACAATAGTACAGTACATACATGGTGGAAGGTGGTGAACATTGCATAGAATCGCTAATCAGTGACAATTGAAGCGTGATGTGGTCAAAAAAGTGAAGGCAAGAAGAGGAAAGTGCCCAAGTGTGACTTACCAGTGCTCCAGAGGAACCGTAAGGTGCTCAGTTCTGCTGGGGCAATGAGAAGTATATGTGTGTATTACTAACGTCTCTGCAATGCTTCAGGATAGAGATATTAGACCAATGCGAGAAAGAGAACTTTATTATACCATACTGATTGCTCCTCCATTTCCATGCCCAATAAATGACGTAGAGTGAAAAAAATGTGTATATATATATATATATATATATATATATATATATATGGCCACAGTACAACTCCATGTTGCACGGAGTAATCATGTACAATTGTAGCAGTCATTAATGCACAATATGGCAACACACAATATCTTAATGGCTTGTGCTATTAGGTGTCTAAGGATCCAGTATTAAAAGATACAGATCATCTTGTTATACGAGTTCCTCACCACCTCACTCATGTATCCTGGAAACATACTTGTGTCATCTGTTTCTTTGGACCTGTATGTAGGAGAGCAGGGTATTATGACCCCACAACTTTGTAAACATTACACTGAATGTGGAAAAGAATGTCTTCAATCTGAAGGAACGAGTACAGAGCAAACTAAAATTGGGGTTCAGTTTGAACCCATTGCGGTCCCATTCAGATTGTAATACAGCCATTAGCAGCCCTAGTTAAATTGAGATATAGTTTATGAGGTGCATTAATATGGCCACATTACACATCCATATTGTACTTATCTATATGTTATTGTACTAGTACATAGAGACACTATATGATAGCTTACATAGTGCCAAGTAGGGTGTGACATTGTGTAAATATATTTCTTAAAGAACAGATAGCAAGATATACAAATCATCTAGTTAAGTGAGTTAACACAAGTCTGAGCTCCGTTGGTGTAACCTGTTTCATTCCCTGTTTCTAGGACAGGAGGGCATTATAGCCCCAAACTGTATTTGCTAACATTACAGTGATTGGAGAAAGAGTCTCCAATTGAAGCAAGGAGTATGGGCATGCTATGACCCCATGGCAGTCCCCCTAAGCTTAGCATAGAATCCATAGCAGTCCTAATGTGATATTTCAGCTTTTACTTTGTGCATTTTCCATATGATGCCATTGCGTGTATATATTACTTAAAGGACAGATAGCAAGATATACAAATCTACACCAACCGAGCTCAGACTTTTGTCACCTGTGTCATTCCCTGTTTATAGGACATGAGGGGATTATAGTCCCCAACTGTGTTTGATAACATTACAGTGATTGGAGAAAGAGAGTCTCCAAATTAAGCAAGGAGTATGGAGAAAACTAGGATTTGGGCTTTCTATGACCCATGGCGGTCCCCCTAAAGTCATCATGGAATTCATAGCAGTCTTAGTGTGAAATTTCAGCTTTTACTTTGTGCCTTTTCCATATGATGCCATTGCGTGTATATATTACTTAAAGAACAGATAGCAAAATATACAAATCATTTAGTTAAATGAGGCTACACTAACCGAGCTCCAACATGTGTCACCTGTTTCATTCCCTGTTTCTAGGACAGGAGGGCATTATAGCCCCGAATTTGTTTTGCTCATATTACAGTTATTTAAGAAAGAGAGTCTCCAAATGAAGCAAGGAGTATGGAGCAAACTAGAGTTTGGGCTTGCTATGACCCCATGGCGGTCCCCTTAAAGTCATCATAGAATATATAGCAGTTTTCAGCTATTACTTTGTGCCTTTTCCATATGATGCCATGTGGCAGGCTGACTCTTTTCGACGCGGACGCACATTACATATTTCATCCCCTGTTGTAAATGTCTATCTCATACTAGAGTGCAGCTGTTGTGTCTTTACTTTTAGAAACTCTTAGGGAACAGCTGTTGTATTCTCTCCATGTCAGAGACCGTTGTGGTGGAGTGTTTGAAGCCCTTTCGTGTGTCTCGGTGTAAATTCAGCAGTGACTATAAAAAGCAGGATGAGACCATGTAACTGAGCTGACGTGAGTGACTCAACACAAGGTCCAACTTTAGACCTTAGCAAATAATTGTGGATTCAAACTTGAAAAATCTGGTGAAGTGAGAGATACAGAAAGTAGCAAATAGGATACAATATATGATTACTATTAATGGGACAATGTTCACTATTGAGTTACAAGTGAACTGAAGATACCGTACTCTTAAAGGGGATTAAAAAAAACATTAGGCTATGTGCGCACTAGACCGTTTTTCCCGCGGATTTACCCGCGGATTTGCCCCGGAAATTTCTTGAGAAATGTCTGCAATCTTTGTGCAGACATTTCCCATGAAATTCAATGAGAAAAAAAAATAGCTGTGCGCACTGTGCGGATTTTTCTCAAGAAAATTTCTTGAGAAAATTTTCTCGAGAAACTTTCTTGAGAAAATGTGCATGTCCATTAATTTCCGCAGGTACCTGCGGTATTCCGGGGGTATTCCGCAGGTAGCAATGATGTGCGGTATACCACCGGAATAGCCGCGATTTACCTGCGGTAATGCCCATCGCTGCCTGCGGTTTTGCAGGAAGCGATGTCATTATGCCAGGAAGAGGAGCAGAGGAAACACACGTCGCACTCCCTGGACGCCGCACAGAAGCACTTCCGTGCGACCTCCAGGTGTCTGTGCAGTGTGTGTCCTGCTCCGGCCTCGCGGCTGCCTGCACTGCAGGGTGTCAGTGTCTGCCCGCAGTGTCAGCAGCCTGTCACGCTGCAGCGCAGGCAGACACGGACATCCTGCAGTGCTGGGAGCCGCGGGGATGACGATCGCTGCTGTCAGGAGGTGAGATCATTACCTGCTGTGACGATCTCCTGCCTCCTGACGTCAGCGCTGTCACTGCTGTCTAGGGCCGACTCGCGAGCGGCCCGAGACTGTCACTAGCGGTGACGTCACGGGCTCTCGCGATAAGTCAGTGACAGCGCTGACGTCAGCAGTACAGGAGATGATCACAGAAGGTAATGATCTCATCTATGCTCCTGATGGCAGCGCTCGTCATCCCCTGCAGTGACCTGAGCTGACCTATTGATGTTAGCTCAGGTCACTGCATTGCTCTCCCAGCCAATGGGGAACATTCTGTTTTTCATTGACTGGGACAGCGACTATGGTATGGATCGCCGTGCCCCCCCCCCCCCTTATTGGATTACGCCGGACGTGGAATTGATTGTTCTCTTTTCAATAAATTGGTTAAAGAGGGAATGTTTTGGGGAGTGTTTTTTCAAATAAAACTTTTTTTGTTGTCTATTTTTTAATTATTACTGACTGGGTTGGTGATGTCGGGTATCTGATAGACGCCTGACCTCACCAACCCCAGGGCTTGATGCCAGGTGACATTACACATCTGGCATCAACCCCATATATTACCCCGTTTGCCAACGCACCAGGGCGCGGGATGAGCTGGGGCAAAGCGCCAGGATTGGCACGTCTAATGGATGCGCCACTTCTGGGGCGGCTGCGGCCTGCTATTTTTAGGCTGGGGAGTGTCCAATAACAGTGGACCTCCCTAGTCTGAGAATATCAGACCCCAGCTGTCCGCTTTACCTTGGCTGGTGATCCAATATGGGGGGGACCCCACGTTTTTTGTTTTAAATTATTTATATAATTTAAAATAACAGCGTGGGGTGCCCACTGTTTTGGATTATCAGCCAAGGTGAAGCTGCCAGCGGTGGTCTGCAGGCTGCAGCCGTCTGCTTTACCCTAGCTGGCTACAAAAAATGGGGGGACCTCACGTCATTTTTTTTTAATTATTTATTTATTTTATGGCTAAATACAAGGCTAAGCACCCTTTAGGCTACTTTCACACATCCGGCTTGAGCTCTGCGGCTCAATCCGGCTGTGCAAGCTATGCAACGGATGCGGTGAAAACACCGCATCCTTTGCATAGGTTTTTCCTTTGCGGCCAGTCCGGTTTTTGCCGCTTGCGGCATGCTACTGAGCATGCGCAGTGGCAAAAACCGCATGCGGCGGCCGGATGCGGTTATTGCCGCATCGCGCCGCATCCGGCCGCCATAGGCATGTATTGAAAAATGTGCCGCATCGGCCGAATGCGGCGCGATGCAGTTTTTTTTGCCGCACGAAAAAACGTGCCAGGCAACGTTCCATCCGGCCGCCGCATCGGCTACATCTGCCGCATGCAGCAAAAAACGGACGGAACGCAAGGCCATGCGGCACTAATTAAAGTCTATGCAGGAAAATCGCAACCGGCAGCAAAAAAAACCGGTTGCGATTTTCATGCAAAGTGCCGGATTGTGCCGCATAGCAAAAACCGGAGGTGTGAAAGTAGCCTAAGTGCCACATGAAAGTCACTAAAGGGTGCCAGCTTAGAAAATGCAGGGAGGTGGAACATTATATAGGTTTTTCTCATCTATCTATCTATCTATCTATGTATCTATCTATCTATCCCTCTATCTATCCCTCTATCTATCTATCTATCTATCTATCTATCCCTCTATCTATCTATCTATCTATCTATCTATCTATCCCTCTATCTATCTATCTATCTATCCCTCTATCTATCTATCTATCCCTCTATCTATCTATCTATCTATCTATCTATCCCTCTATCTATCTATCTATTCATCTATCTATCTATCCCTCTATCTATCTATCTATTCATCTATCTATCCCTCTATCTATCTATCTATTCATCTATCCATCTTTCCCTCTATCCATTATCTGTCTATCGATTATCTTTATTATTTATTGCAGGGACAAACCTGCGGTAAATCCGCGGTAAATCCGCGGCAAATTCGCGGCAAATTCGCGGCAAATCCGCGGCAAAAACGCATGCGGATTTGGTGCGGATTTTTTCCGCAGGTCCGGAAATCTTTCACTGGCAGAAGTTTCTCAAGAAATTTTCTTGAGAAACTTCACATTTCTAGTGCGCACATAGCCTTAGGGTATTCTATGAAATTAGAAGGGGTTCTCAATTTAGGATTTCTACCGCTTAGCCACAAAGTGGCTACAAAGAGTACCTCTCACTCCAAATGACCTATATTTGCTGCCTTCAAGGGCAATCAGTGGAATAAAAAAAGAAATATAGGAAAGTAGAGAACTTATTATTAATAACGTGACATTTTAAAGGTAATATGGCAGATATCCATAAGACCAATCAGGTAAAAGAGTTACAATTCCCTGGCGCAGTTTGATCAATGTCCCCATTATAGAGGAGTTTTCTGTGACCCTTCCATATGCCCATATTTCATGTCATGAAGGTTTCCAGGTAGCATTGTTCTGATCTTCATGATAGGAATAATAATTCACATATATCACTAAGATACTTTCTCGAAAGTGGTTTCAAGATCGCAGGCACGCAACTCCCATTCCATTCCTTTCTTGGCTGACGATGAGGCATTGCGTCCAAGCGGCAGGAATTACAAGGTGAAGTTGCTGCCAAGTTTCCAAAAGTAGTTTTGGAAAATAAATTAATGCTGGAGACAAAATGCTATAAATTATTGTGTGAAGAGTTGCAGCTTCTGTTGGAAATCGAGGAGATTTCTGGCTAAATGTTCTGTAAGGTAGAGGCATTTGTTAACGGGGCAATTATTTTGGGCACGCGTTGTATGTATGAAGTTGTGTAGATTGTCTATTACTTCCCATAGTTATGTGATGGGGCAGTTTTTGGATCATATGGGTTATAATGGATGAAGTGATATGGATGATATGCACAGTTTTTGGATCATATGGGTTATGATGGATGAAGTGATATGGATAATATGTGCACAGTTTTTGGATAATATGGGTTATGATGGATGAAGTGATATGGGTGATATGCACAGTTTTTGGATCATATGGGTTATGATGAATGAAGTAATATGGGTGATATGCACAGTTTTTGGACCATATGGGTTATAATGGATGGAGTGATATGGATGATATGCACAGTTTTTTGATCATATGGATTATGATGGATGAAGTGATATGGATGATATGTGCACAGTTTTTGGACCATATGGGTTATGATGGATGAAGTGATATGGATGATATGCACAGTTTTTGGATCATATGGGTTATAGATGAAGTGATATGGATGATATGCACAGTTTTTGGATCATATGGGTTATAGATGAAGTGATATGGGTGATATGCACAGTTTTTGGATCATATGGGTTATGTTGGATGGAGTGATATGGGTGATATGCACAGGTTTTGGATCATTTGGTTTATAATGGATGGAGTGATATGGGTGCTATGCACAGTTTTTGGATCATATGGATTATGATCGATGGTGTGGTATGTACAGTTTTGGAATCATATGGGTTATGATGGATGGAGTGGTATGTACAGTTTTTGGATCATGTAGGTTATAATGAAGGGATATGGGTAGTTTTTTGGTATGAAAACAGGACAGGACACTGGTTCATTTCTAGCCACACAGAGTGATACATTGTTGCGTTCTCATATGGGATTATCAGTCACTTTTCCCTGCCCTGGTCATCGTGTTCTCACCTCTCCATCTCGGGTCTCGATAGTTTTGATCATGACGGTTTTCTTGGTGTGGACTTCAGATGATCTCTGCTCTGGACTGGTCTCTGCAGGAAAAAGGAGGCAATGTCACTAATAAAAATCGCTGGACGGAGATCCTAATGATTCTTCCATTCATACATATAACAAACCAGATACATTGTACATAATCCTCACCTCTGAAGCTCAGCGCTGAGTACGTCTGGATGGGGAGAGTGATCCTAAAATACCAAATATCATCAAGTTATTAAAAAAATCTTATCTTAAAACCTGGGATTAAGAATCATTCCTCATCACATCACTACAATACTGAAATATCTAAAAAGTATATATATATATATATATATATATATATATATATATATATATATTGGATATTAAATACTTAGAATTAATCAGTCTTTTTCAGATGATTTGATTTATTAGTGGTCTTTAGAATAAATACTATTTCAATTTCATATAAATTGTGTTAAATATGGCCGACAAGTAAACCAGTAATGTAGACAAAATTATGTACAATATCAGGGGTGTAAAGATATTTAAATGGTCCCTGAATATGGAGATTGAAGTTCTCCACATTTTGCCAAAAAAAGGAAAAATGGAATAAAGCCATTGAATATCTACAGACACCACAAGTTTGGTTCTTTGGATAAGTGGCCATCGGTGTCATTATCAGTGGAGCTCCTCACCTGCTCTCCTCTCCTTCCAGCAGTTTGCGGTATGTGGCTATCTCCACGTCCAATGCCATCTTGACATTCAGCAGATCCTGGTACTCTCGGAGGTGTCTTGCCATTTCATCTTTCAGGTTACGGATTTCTTCCTCTAGCCGGCTAATGCTGTCTTGGTATCCAGCTGCCTCTCCGGCAAATCTTTCCTCCAGATCTCGCATCTGGCGCATCAGGGAATCATTCTGAAAAAACATCAATGTGGTGACTCCTAGTGAGGAGTGGGGGGTAATGTGGTGACTCCTAGGGAGGAGGAGTGGGGGGCAATGCAGTGACTCCTAGGGAGGAGGAGGAGTGGGGGGCAATGTGGTGACTCCTAGGGAGGAGGAGTGGGGGGCAATGCGGTGACTCCTAGGCAGGAGGAGTGGGGGGTAATGTGGTGACTCCTAGGGAGGAGGAGTGGGGGGCAATGCAGTGACTCCTAGGGAGGAGGAGGAGTGGGGGGCAATGCGGTGACTCCTAGGAAGGAGGAGTGGGGGGCAATGCAGTGACTCCTAGGGAGGAAGAGGAGTGGGGGGCAATGCGGTGACTCCTAGGGAGGAGGAGTGGGGGGCAATGCGGTGACTCCTAGGGAGGAGGAGTGGGGGGCAATGCGGTGACTCCTAGGGAGGAGGAGTGGGGGGCAATGCGGTGACTCCTAGGGAGGAGGAGTGGGGGGCAATGCGGTGACTCCTAGGGAGGAGGAGTGGGGGGCAATGCGGTGACTCCTAGGGAGGAGGAGTGGGGGGCAATGCGGTGACTCCTAGGGAGGAGGAGTGGGGGGCAATGCGGTGACTCCTAGGGAGGAGGAGTGGGGGGCAATGCGGTGACTCCTAGGGAGGAGGAGTGGGGGGCAACGCGGTGACTCCTAGGGAGGAGGAGTGGGGGGCAATGCGGTGACTCCTAGGGAGGGGGAGTGAGGGGGGCAATGCGGTGACTCCTAGGGAGGAGGAGTGGGGGGCATTGCGGTGACTCCTAGGGAGGGGGAGTGAGGGGGGCAATGCGGTGACTCCTAGGGAGGGGGAGTGAGGGGGGCAATGCGGTGACTCCTAGGGAGGAGGAGTGGGGGGCAATGCGGTGACTCCTAGGGAGGAGGAGTGGGGGGCAATGCGGTGACTCCTAGGGAGGAGGAGTGGGGGGGCAATGCGGTGACTCCTAGGGAGGAGGAGTGGGGGGCAATGCGGTGACTCTTAGGGAGGAGGAGTGGGGGGCAATGCGGTGACTCTTAGGGAGGAGGAGTGGGGGGCAATGCGGTGACTCTTAGGGAAGAGGAGTGGGGGGCAATGCGGTGAATCCTAGGGAGGAGGTGTGGGGGGGCAATGCGGTGACTCCTAGGGAGGAGGAGTGGGGGGGCAATGCGGTGACTCCTAGGCAGGAGGAGTGGGGGGGCAATGCGGTGACTCCTAGGGAGGAGGAGTGGGGGGCAATGCGGTGACTCCTAGGGAGGAGGAGTGGGGGGGCAATGCGGTGACTCCTAGGGAGGAGGAGTGGGGGGGCAATGCGGTGACTCCTAGGGAGGAGGAGTGGGGGGCAATGCGGTGACTCCTAGGGAGGAGGAGTGGGGGGCAATGCGGTGACTCCTAATCTTTCTTCCAGATCTCGCATCTCGGGCATCAGAGAATCATTCTAAAAAACATTGAGAGTCACGGGACATGAGATTATTGGCCAAAATTCCAGAGATGATCTGAAGCTAATCCACCGCACCGGCCAAGTTTACAGTAATTTTAGTACAAATTTAAGCAAACTCTCTAGATCTAGTAAGGACATAGTGACATGTTGAAGGCACCACTATCTTTTCAGGAGCTAAGGAGGGCAAGGTTTGTAAATAGTTTCTTGCACGCTTTGATACTTCAGTGTGAAACTTACGGTTCCTTTGAGGGCATCAATCTCGCAGGTGTAGGACTGGATCTGGTGACGATATTCCATCAGCTCCTGTTTGGACTGGCGAAGGGCATCATTATTCTTCTGCGCGGTCTGGTTGAGGTCAGAAACCTGAAGGAAGAAATATATCTATGGTGAAGGATCAACCGGTGCCATTGTCTGGATTAACACCTAGATCTTCATGGACATTACCTTGGACTTGTACCATTCTTCAGCCTCTGACACGTTCTTGGCAGCAATGTTCTCATACTGGGCCCGGATGTCTCGGAGCGCTGCGGTCAAGTCTGGTTTGGAAACGTCCATCTCCACCTGCACCTGCTGCTCTTGTAGCTGTGCCTGGAGCTCCCGAAGTTCCTGAGAAGATACAATGGAGCCTTCTTATTGACGGAGACTGGAGAAAGAACTATCTTGGAGTCATGGAGTCCACTTCTTGACTTACCTCCTCGTGAATCTTCTTGAGGAAAGCGATCTCTTCCTGCAAAGATTCAATCCTCCTCTCCAGATCAATCCTGGCCAGGGTGGCTGCATCCACATCCTAAAGACGTAGAAGAAAAAAAATCTAATTAGAAGAGAAAAATTAATAAAATGATTTACAAAAGTAGAGAGATTAGGGGTAGAGAAGTGAATTATCTGAGGCCACGTCACAGAAGAGAGCGGAGGGTTAATCACATACAACTTACAGATCTGAAGGCGGACAGGTTATTTTCGGCATCTTCCTTAAGCTGGATCTCCTCTTGCAGCCTGAAAAACACGGAGCAGAAGGCGCCGGTGACTGGGATGATAAATCAGTCATCTTCATACTGGGATCTGAGTGACATACGAAGCATGAGATCAAGGGACAAGATAGATAGAGGGACAGATAGATAGATAGATAGATAGAGGGATAGATAGATAGATAGAGGGATAGATAGATAGATAGATAGATAGATAGAGGGATAGATAGATAGATAGAGGGATAGATAGATAGATAGATAGAGAGATAGATAGATAGATAGAGGGATAGATAGATAGATAGAGGGATAGATAGATAGATAGATAGATAGATAGATAGATAGATAGATAGATAGATAGATAGATAGAGGGATAGATAGATAGATAGAGGGATAGATAGATAGATAGAGAGATAGATAGAGGGATAGATAGATAGATAGAGGGATAGATAGATAGATAGATAGATAGATAGATAGAGGGATAGATAGATAGATAGAGGGATAGATAGATAGATAGATAGATAGAGGGATAGATAGATAGATAGATAGAGGGATAGATATAGATAGATAGACAGACAGATAGAGATAGATATATAGATATAGAAAGATAGACTGTTTCCATGAGTGCCATAGGCTTAAGGTCAGTGCTCAGTTGCTGAGCCATTCAAGCAGCACGGTGACTCAGTGGTTAGCATTGTATGGTGGCTCAGTGGGGAGCACTATTTGGTGGCTCAGTGATCTGCATTGTATGGTGGCACAGTGATGAGCATTGTATGGTAGCTCAGTGGTTAGAACTATATGGTGGCTCAGTGGTGAGCACTGTATGGTGGCTCAGTGGTGAGCACTGTAGAGTGGCTCAGTGGTTAGCACTGTAATAATAAGTTTTATTTCTATAGCGCCAACATATTCCGCAGCGCTGTACAGTGGCTCAGTGGTTTGTACAGTATGGTGGCTCAATGGTTTGCACTGTACAGTGGCTCAGTGGTTTGTACTGTATGGTGGCTCAATGGTTTGCACTGTACGGTGGCTCAGTGGTTAGCATTGTATGGTGGCTCACTGGATAACACTAAGATGGTTCAGTGGTTAGCACTGTACGGTGGCTCAGTGGTGAGCACTGTATGGCGGCTCAGTGGTTAACACATTTGCTTTGCAGCGCTGGGGTCCTGGCTTCAAATCCCACCAAAGAGAACATCTTTAAAGAGTTTGTATGTTCTCCAAGTGTTTGGTGGGTTTCCTCCGGGTTCTCCCACACTCCAGACCTACTGATAGGAAATTCAGATTGTGAGCCCCAATGGGGACACTGATGTCTGTAAAGTGCTGTGGAATTAATGGCACCTTATAAGTGATTAAATAAATAAACTACTCTCCATAGTCTTGTGACTGGGGGGTGTAAGGTTCCCACTTTGACGTCAGTGGATGTCCCAGTGGTCAGACCTCCACCTAACTAACATTTATAACCCATAGACGGTAGTTGGTAGTGTACATAGTGCTATGTAATTGTGATGTAACGGAAGGCATTGATTCCAGGGCGGGTATTTGCCAAATACAGAAGAACATGAATATATCAGCTGGATGCCCACCTCCCCACTCCTATTAAGGCCATTGTAGCCACTACTCCTCTTATTTTAGGAATGGGTATGAGCTCATGTGCCACAGCTCGCTGTATATTCCTTCTGTGAAATTATCGTCTGCTCGCCATATAGGGACACACCCCGAGCTTCCACTGTCTGCTCTGCTTCATCCTGGCATAAGGGACCTGTCTCTGTCCTGTATAATGAGAAGGAAATGGTAATACCCTTTGCCAAGCTTTAAAGAGACAGTACGTTTAAATTCCCCTGTTATCGCACTATATCAATGGATCCACAGGATCTTATGCGTAGAAATTGGGGTGTTGGTCGTGGTGCCAGAATTTTAATTTGATAACAAGTTGCAATAGTTTGTATTCACTCAATTCACATCATACTCAATGAATTCACATACTCAATGAAGGTGAGACCCTAGGTCAGTGCCCCTTTAACAGGCTGTCTTATGTGACTTAAATCTCAGATGTCTTGGTGAAAAAGCGGTCAGAAGACAGCGAGGTGGATGGATATTTAGAGTCCGTTGTGTATTATAATTCTAATTTTCCCATTTATATTAATATGTAAAACTCTCCTATTGTAATTTAAAAACCCCCCAAATATTTGCCTTCATATTTTGTCAACTGCCCCAAGACTGTTAATATCTTTCAGCCTATATACAGCGGCTCACTCATTGTATAACATCATACAGGGCCCAGTACCATGATCATCCTCTGTCTCCATTTATATTGGGAGATCGGTGAGTTTGGATGACTCTTGTCTATAAAGGCGCTTTACACGCTACGACATTGCTAAAGCGACCGGATGTGCGTCACAAATTCCGTGACCCCAACGAGATCGGTTGAGCGATGTCGCAGCGTGTAAAGCGGCCTTAAGAGTTTGATCCAATTGTATCAAGTGTACGATCCAGTGAGTTCTCTCTCTCTCCAGCTCTAAAAGTTTGTTACATTGTTTTAGTGCAAAATGTACAAGTCTACAGAACGGAATGTTTATATTCCAGAGCGGAATGTTTATATTCCAGAGCATTGGCAACAACTGGATACAATGTATCAAACTCTCACCAAGAAGCATCACTATGGATTTTCCACATGTGAATTTGTGTTCAATGACTGCAAACAAAGATGCTGACAAGGATGAGGAATGAAAACACAAAGAGCCTTATTTATCAAGCAGGTTTTTTTTCCACAATTCTGGCAAAAAATTCCTTGAAGTTTTGTGAGTTTTGTCACTTTTATGCCAATTTCAGCCAGATTCGCTCAGTTCTTCAAAAGCTTGGATAGGACGGGACGTGGCTAAGTGCATCTGACATATCCGTTATAATTTACACCATAAAAACGGCATACATCTCTAGAGAAATGTACATCAGCTGTACTTATCTGCCCATGGCACACAGCAGATGAAAGACGTGCCAAAGTTATGAGTTATTGAATGTTCTCAGTGAGAGGAACAAAAATATAATCTTGTGATACCTTTTTAGTCATGTACTGAGTCAGTGCTGGAGAACATCAGTAAGTGGTGATGCTGGCCGTCTCTCTACCACCTTCTTCTCTTGGAGACCTTCCCTCCCTAAATTCAGACGTCACATCTATGGTACGAGTTTAGTAAGTTTCACGTTTATACCTTTTATTTTTATATAACTGTCTATACTGTATTTGTAATGTTCCCTTTTGTAAATTCTTGTATTTTTTTTTAAAACACTGCCTATTTTCGGATTACATATATAAAATGTAACAGTTTCTTTCCTCATGCTTTATATACGAATCCAAAAACCCGAAGGGCCTTTTGCTATCTGTAACGGGTACCCGGACTGCCTGTGAAAAGTTCGGTGGTGGCAGCGTCATTATTATTGCATAGAATTATTGGAGTGCTATCATTAAGGGTATCGAGGTATATATATATTCCATTAGTGGGAATCGGTGATATATATATTTACCCTTGCTGTGAGACCGCCAATATTTGGCATTATCAGCTCAGCAGCCTCATTTTATGCATTGTCCTGCAGTACCAAAAGTGGCCTGCCGACAAGGGGGGGCGCTAGAGAGTAGTCGTGTTTGTGACAAATCAGCGAACAGCTGCGAGATATCTGAGTGACTCCCCCGGCTGTTCATGACAAATTGGTTATGAAAAGTTATGAATGAGGCACACACTTTTTAATGAATTTGGCACATTTTATACCAGTGCTCCCTGAATACTAAATGTTAATAAATGAGGCCTAAAATAGGAAAAAGTTGCAGAACTTTAAAAAAGTAACTAGTCTTTGCAGTCACATGATTTCCAAACCTATCAGCAGCATTTTCACTAGGTCGGGCAGGAGATCGCAGTGTGCAATAATTTCTTTTTCTATTTCTAGATTGAGGCGAAACTGCTCTGTTAGTAATATGCATATTAGACTGCAAGTGCACTGGGGAGCATATTGATGCACTTGCAGTCCATGGTTTCTTTTCACTTCCCTCCTTACTTGCTGTGTGTTACCAAAATCCTCACACTGTGAATGCACCAAGTAAGAGAAGAGCGGCGCAAGCAAGGGCAACATGTCTCCTGGAGGCAGAGGTGATGCCACATCGCAATGAAGAATGTAACAGTGGAGGGAGCCAAGAGCTTTTAGTTCAATCATATACACCCAGTGCACTTGCAGTCTAATTTACCGTATATATGGATAAAAAAAAATATTTAGTCAAAATGAGGCAACGAATTACAACAAAACAGATATTGTTGGAATTGTCGCAAACTGCCGAATCCTGCACTCTGGTTGCCTACTGAAAATGTTTCGGACAGATTACCTTTAATAGAAACATTTGTTTCAGGCATTTGTATGGGAAATCCATCTTATAAGTATGGACAGATTTGGGGAGTTGAAGTTTAGGTACTTTCCAGCAAGGTTTGCAAATGTAGTATATTTAACCCTAGAATGCATACCTGGGGCCTCGCAGGCCTGCTAGGTTAGGCTAGGTTCACATTTCCGTTGTTTTAAATCCGTCAGGTCCGTCAGCGACGGATCCGTCGTTTTTTAGATGTCAACTGACGCAGCGGATGTGTTTTTCACAGGATTCCGTTCACAGGAATCCTGTGAAAAAACTGATCCGTTACGTCCATTACATTCGCTGTGCGTCCGTTTTTTGACGGATCAGTCATGATCAGTTTGGGACAGCCCAGTGGGTGTGCCAAACATGCTGGGCATGCTCAGTAGAGCATGACGGAATCCAGCGCTGGATTCCGTCGTAAGACGGATTACGACGGAATCCAGCACCATAGACAAACATTACAAGCGTGATGGATTGCGACGGATTCCTGCGCGGGCCTTAATTTTGACGGCCAGAAAAACGTTACATTCTGCGTTGTTTCCGCCCGGCGGTCAGTCCAAAAGCGACCTACCGCCGCACAGCGGATGCAACGCAAGGTCATCAGTCGCAATTCGCCACTAATACAAGTCTATGGGAAACAACGGAATCCGCCAAACGGATTCCGTTGTTTAACAGAGCCGCGGATTGTGACATTTTGGCGGAAATGTGAACCTAGCCTTACTTGTTTTCTATGGTAGGTTTCTATGGTTGCGCGTTCTAGGGTTAAAGGGGTTGTCCACTACTTTAACCCTGATAGCGTATCTTTAGGATAGGTCACCAATGTCTGATCGGCCAGGGTCCGACACCCGGAACCCCCGCTGACCAGCTGCTGACAGCCAGAAATGCTCAGTTCCAGAGTTGCCTCATCTTCTGATAGCGTCCGCGGCCCGGAACTGCACATTCTACTCCTATTGATTTGAATGGGAGGCGGATGTGCAGTACCCGGCCGCGGCCGCTATCAGTTGCCTGGGCACCTCCGGAAATGAGCATTACCGGCTGCCGGCACTGAGAACAGCCGGTCGGTGAGGGTGCCGGGTGTCAGACCCTGGCCGATCAGACATTGATGACCCATCCTAAGGACAGACCCTCAATGTAAAAATAGTAGACAATCCCTTTAAATTAAAAGGTTGAAAATTTTGGGTAACATTTTTGCAAAATTTTTAATGAAGCCTGAACCAGTGATTGGCGATTTGCCCCCAGTCCAGCTCCAGACTCCCCAGAAATCAGCCAGATTGCGACCGCTGGCCAGATTATTCCCTTACACTGCCTTCTAGCCGACGCCGCCAGATCGTGAGCCCGACTTTGTCCACTCCGGATCATACAGGAAAAAATGTCAAACATTCATTAGTCTATTTTTTTTTTTTAAAGAAGATGCCACTTAAAGGTCATAATGGATGAATAAATGTCACCCTGCCCTTTTACTAGGACAAAGTACAGTATATGTGACCTTGGGTCATCACATGAAATACTGCACCGGGCCGGAACGAGCAGCTGTTCTCCGGACGACACGTGGTGGTATTTAATACATAGTGATTGTCAAGTGCGTGTACAATGTGACATGACTGACCCTTCAGCGGTGAATCTGTCAGATGCAGCAGAGCTGAGTTTGCCCATTCATTAGCGAGTTTCTCATTTGTAGCCACCATTAGATTCCAATGGGCACAGAGGAGTTCGACTTTCCTTGTCTTATTGGTCAGAACACCCAATGATTATCCAATTACTAAGGTGGAAAATCATTTTAAGACTTTGGGGGTCATTCACTACTGTCCAGATTTGCCTGGTTAACCCTTTATTTTTCATCTCCAGCGACCATACTTCTTATATTAGTGACATATAAGAGCATTTATCCTGCTTTTGGCTCAAATTAATGTACATTTTGTGTCTATAGTAGAAGCAGTTGGCTGCCCGATACTTCTGCTACCGCTTAGTTTGTGGGGTCTACACACAGTAGATCATGGTGGGCAACTTTCAGCTATAACTTGGATGTTTATGTAACTCCCATATACCTCAATGTCTCAGTCTCTTCCTTTATGAAGCTCCTTTAAACCTTCACTAGCTAAACAGGGGCAGGGGGAATTATCTATGGGTCTCTTGACACATTTAGTACCTTTATATTATAGGATTCATCTAGGTGAGGTCAGATGATCCCTTAAGGCCAATCAGAGAGGAATCAAGCTACTCATACAGCCAAAGGCTTCCTATTGGCCGTTCTTCCCCATGCTTTACACTGCAGCTCTGCTTGTTCAGATTAAATATGTATTTGCTTAACTTAATCAACTATTAAAATAACTTATGATATAACTCTATTGATACAATTCATACATCGTTATATATTATGGGATGGCCGGATCATCAGAGGGATCAAGATGTGAAATAGTCCCTCTGTCAGAGCCCTGGATGAAGAGCACGGCGAGGAAGTCATTGACACCGATATCTGCATCCGCTCCCGCATTCCTGGAAGGGTGAGGGCCTTATATGGTGACTACAGAGATATGGACTATAGGCGCGGGGTGAGGAGCCGGGGCGCACAGATTCATGGATAGTTTAGTCGAAATAGCGACAATGGCGTATGTTACAGCCAATAACTAATGTTAACCTGTTCCCATCATTCTATAAATAGAAAAGACAAAATGTAAATGGAATGTTGGGTCGTTCTGTACAGATGTAGCAGAGCCGAGTATATCACTACAACATAATCATTAAAGATAATGAAAAAGTGGAAGCTACAGCTTACATCAAAGCTCACATCAGTTCATGGCAAACTCAGCTCTGCTACATCTGAAATATTAACCTCATGTTTTCTTTATTTAAGTTTTCAAGTTATAAATGTACCATAATAATAGAAAATATGTTGTACGCTTAGAGTAGACCACCACTTGGATCAATATATCCAGCCATCAATCTACCCACCCATACCTCCATCAACTCATTCACCCACTCACCCTCCCACAAATCCATCCATCCATCCATCCATCCATCCATTCTCCCACAATCCAACCAGTCCTTCCAACCATCCATCAATTCATCCATCCACTTATCCATTCACCCACCCTCCATCCATCCACCCATTCATCCATCCATCAATTCATCCACCATTCATTTATCCATCCATACACACACACACACACACACACACACACATACACACACACTCCCTCATCCATCCGTTCATACATACATCCTTCCATCCACCATCCACTCGTCCATTCATGCGTGCATTCATCTGTCCATCCAGCCAGTCATCTGTCTGCTCAGCCATCCATCCACCCGTCCATCCATTCATGCCCCTACCTATCTATCCACCCATCTTTCCATCCACTCTGCCATCCATCCATTCTGCCACACATCGATCCATCCATCTATTCCTTCTACCTATCCATTGATCCAACCATCCATACATTCAGCCATCTGTTCACTCAGCTATCCATCCACTCATACGTACATCCATCCACCCATCTGTCCATCCATTTACTTTCCCACCCATCCATCCATTCACACTCCCAACTAAGCATTTAACCATCCATCTATCCATCCACTCTCCCATCCATCCAATCTCCCACCCATCCATCCACCCACCAATCCATCCATCTAGTCAAACTCCCACCTATCTATCTATCCACCTATCCATCCATCCATCCATCCACCATCCACTCGTCCATTCATCCAACCATCCGTGCATTCATCTGTCCATCCAGCCAGCTATCTGTCCACTCAGCTATCTATCCATCCATAAATTCATTCATTCTCCCACCTATCCATCCAACCACCCATCTGTCCATCCATTCTCCCACCCATTGATCCATCCATCTATTCACTCTCCCACCTATCCATCCACCCATCTATCCATTTACTCGCCCACCCGCCCACCCATCCATCAATCCACCTATTATATTGAGGCTTCCTCCTGTGATCGCTCACTCACCTCTGTTTTAGTTTCTGCAGGTCATCTGCCAGGTTGTCCCTCTCCACCTCCACCCGTGACCTCTGGCTAGTAATGATGTCCACCTGGCGCCTCAGCTCTCTCATCTCCTCCTCGTACAGCTCGCTGATTCTCGTTGGCTCTTTGCCTTTCAGTCGGTTGACTTCGGCCACCAGGATGGCGTTCTGCTGCTCCAGGTACCGAACCTTCTCAATGTAATTGGCAAACCTGTCGTTCAGTTCCTGCAGCTCAACCTTCTCATTGGTTCGGGTCTGGAGGAACTCCTGGTTCATGGCATCTGCCAGGCTGAAATCCAGGACGTCATAGCTTGCTCTTACTGGGGCGAGCCTTGAGGACTTGAAACTGGAGAGACTTGGGACTGCGGAAGAGCGGGACACCTGGTAGACTCTGGAGGAGAGGGAGCTGGCGGATCCGGCTTTAGATCCAAAGGAGGCTCTGGAGAATGATGGAGAGGCCCCGCCGAAGGTGCGGCGGTAGGAAGACACCCGTTGGCTGGAGGAGTATGACTGGCTCATGGTGGCGGTTGGCTTGCAGTGGCTTTGATGCAGTGAGCCGAGAGGTCGGGCTCTGAATGGAAGTGGGATAAGTGGTCAAGATCGAAAGTACGGGTCTATTTGTACTGTACGTCCCAGGCCAGTGACATGAGACGCCTCCTCTCCCTCTCCAGCGCTCCCACCTCTTCCCCTAACACCCACCCACCACCTTATTCCACTCCACACTGAAAGTAAGGCTCATATCCGATTGTCTTGTGAACAGCTGCAATGTCTTCCCATGCCCCTGACGAGGGAAGGGTGACATGAAAATCAGAGAAATGGAAACAGCTGACGTCCAAAAAACTAATTTCGGGTTTTTCAAACTTTCAGATCAACTTTATTAACAGAAATGTAACCAACATTCGAACTCGTAGTGGACCTGGAAAGGGTTAACAAAGTCTCTACTGTTACAATGTATCTGTTTTTGGAAACAGAGTAAATATCTGGAGTGTCCCCGCCTGCTCTGTGCCAAAGGAGCTAAATGCCATATCTGCAAATTATTCTAGCCGATGTAGCAGAGCTGGGGTCGCCTCCGCCATTGGTGGCGTTTTTACACGTTGTGATGTGTGACAAATGATAAATTTACTGAATTATCAGAGCCTAATGCATTCATCAGAGGGGCACGATACTGACCCAAAAAGGTGACCTCCATATGGCTGTATAAGGGACATTCAGTCTTACCATAGGCACAGAAAACATTTATTTTTGCATATTTTAATTGATTTTTATATTTATTATATAAAGCTGAGTATGTATGTATGCGTGTGTGTGTGTGTGTGTGTGTGTGTGTGTATGTGTATGTACAGTGCCTTGCGAAAGTATTCGGCCCCCTTGAATTTTTCAACCTTTTCCCACATTTCAGGCTTCAAACATAAAGATAAAATGTTAATGCTCTGGTGAAGAATCAACAACAAGTGACACAATTGTGAAGAGGAATGAAATTTATTGATTATTTTAAACTTTTATAAAAAATAATAAACTGAAAATTGGGGTGTGCAATATTATTCACCCCCTGTAAGTGAATCCTTTGTAGCACCCCCTTTTGCTGCAATTACAGCTGCAGTCGCTTGGGGTATGTGTCTATCCGTTTTGCACATGGAGAGGCTGAAATTCTCGCCCGTTCTTCCTTTGTAAACAGCTGGAGCTGAGTGAGGTTGGATGGAGGCGTTTGTGAACAGCAGTTTTCAGCTCTTTCCACAGATTCTCGATTGGGTTCAGGTCTGGACTGGGACTTGGCCATTCTAACAACTGGATACGTTTATTTGTGAACCATTTCATTGTAGATTTTGCTTTATGTTTGGGATCAGTGTCTTGTTGGAAGACAAATCTCCGTCCCAGTCTCTGGTATTTTGCAGACTCCAAACAGGTTTTCTTCACGAATGGTTTTGTATTTGACTCCATCCATCTTCTCATCAATTTAACCATCTTCCCTGTACCTTCTGAAGAAAAGCAGGCCCAAACCATGATGCTGCCTCCACCATGATTGACAGTGGGGATGGTGTGTTCAGGGTGATGAGCTGTGTTGCTTTTATGCCCAACATATCGTTTGGCATCGTGCCCAAATAGTTTGATTTTGCTTTCATCTGACCAGAGCACCTTCTTCCACATGTTTGGTGTCTCCCGGTGGCTTGTGGCAAACTTTAAACAACACTTTTTATGGATATCTTTGAGAAATGGCTTTCTTCTTGCCACTCTTCCATAAAGGCCAGATTTGTGCAGTGTACGACTGATTGTTGTCCTATGTACAGACTCTCCCTCCTCAGCTGTAGATCTCTGCAGATCATCCAGAGGGATCATGGGCCTCTTGGCTGCATCTCTGATCAGTCTTCTCCTTGTTTGAGATGAAAGTTTGGATGGACGGCCGGGTCTTGGTAGATTTGCAGTGGTATGATGCTCCTTCCATTTCAATATGATCGCTTGCACAGTGCTTCTTGGGATGTTTAAAGTTGGGGAAATCTTTTTTGTAACCAAATCCGGCTTTAAACTTTTCCACAACAGTATCATGGACCTGCCTGTTGTGTTCCTTGGTCTTCATGATGCTCTCTGCGCTTTACACAGAGCACTGAGACTATCACAGAGCAGGGGCATTTATACGGAGACTTGATTACACACAGGGGCTTATATTTATCATCATCAGTCATTTAGGACAACATTGGATCATTCAGAGATCCTCAATCAACTTCTGGAGTGAGTTTGCTGCACTGAAAGTAAAGGGGATGAATAATATTGCACTCCTCAATTGTCAGCTTATCATTTTTTACAAAAGTTTAAAATAAGTAATAAATTTCATTCACCTTCACAATTGTGTCACTTGTTGTTGATTCTTCACCAGAACATTAACATTTTTATCTTTATGTTTGAAGCCTGAAATGTATCATAGTATCATAGTATCATAGTTTTTAAGGTTGAAGGGAGACTCTAAGTCCATCTAGTTCAACCCGTAGCCTAACATGTTGATCCAGAGGAAGGCAAAAAACCTCCCAATGTGGCAAACAAGTTCCAATGGGGAAAAAATTTCCTTCCTGACTCCACATCCGGCAATCAGACTAGTTCCCTGGATCAATACCCTGTCATAAAATCTAATATACATAACTGGTAATATTAAATTTTTCAAGAAAGGCGTCCAGGCTCTGCTTAAATGTTAGTAGTGAATCACTCATTACAACATCATACGGCAGAGAGTTCCACAGTCTCACTGCTCGTACAGTAAAGAATCCTCGTCTGTGATTATGATTAAACCTTCTTTCCTCAAGACGTAGCGGATGCCCCCGTGTTCCAGTCGCAGGCCTAGGTGTAAAAAGATCTTTGGAAAGGTCTCTGTACTGTCCCCTCATATATTTATACATTGTGATTAGATCCCCCCTAAGCCTTCGTTTTTCCTGTCTTGGTATTGCAGCCCACCCATTCCTCTAATAATCTTGGTCGCTCTTCTCTGCACCCTCTCCAGTTCAGCTATGTCCTTCTTATATATCGGTGACCAGAATTGTACACAGTATTCTAAGTGCGGTCGCACTAGTGACTTGTACAGGGGTAGAACTATATTTTTTTCATGAACACTTCTACCTCTTTTAATACATCCCATTATTTTATTAGCCCTGGCAGCAGCTGCCTGACACTGTCCACTAAAGTGAAGTTTACCATCCACCCATACACCCAAGTCTTTTTCTGTGTCTGTTTTACCCAGTGTTCTACAATTAAGTACATAATCATAAATGTTATTTCCTCTACCCAAGTGCATGACCTTACATTTATCTACATTAAACTTCAATTGCCACTTCTCAGCCCAATCCTCCAATTTACATAAATCTCCCTGTAATATAAAATTATCCTCCTCTGTATTGATTACCCTGCAGAGTTTAGTATCATCTGCAAATATTGAAATTCTACTCCGCATGCCCCCAACAAGGTCATTTATAAATATGTTGAAAAGAAGCGGGCCCAATACTGACCCCTGTGGTACCCCACTATGAACTGAGACCCAGTCCGAGTACGTACCATTAATAACCACCCTTTGTTTCCTATCACTGAGCCAGTTTTTAACCCAGTTACACATATTTTCCCCTATCCCCATTATTCTCATTTTATGTACCAACCTTTTGTGTGGCACCGTATCAAAAGCTTTTGAAAAGTCCATATACACAACATCCACTGCATTTCCCTGGTCCAGGCTTGAACTTACCTCTTCATAGAAGCTGATTAAATTAGTTTGACAGGATCGATCCCTCATAAACCCATGTTGATCTCTGTCATAAGGTTATTTTTCTTGAGATACTCCAGTATAGCATCTCTCAAGAAACCCTCAAGGATTTTACCAACCGTAGAGGTTAAACTTACCGGCCTATAATTTCCCGGCTCAGTTTTTGTCCACTTTTTGAATATTGGCACCACATTTGCTATGCGCCAGTCCTGCGGTACCGACCCTGTTATTAAGGAATCTGAGAAGATTAAAAATAATGGTCTATCTATCACAGAACTCAATTCCTGTAGTACTCTGGGGTGTAGCCATCCGGGCCCGGAGATTTGTCAACCTTAGTGATTTCGAGGCGGCGGCGTACTTCCTGCTGGGTTAAGCAGGTAATATTCAAGGGTGAATTTATGGTATCACTGGTCATGTCATCTGCCATGGCATTTTCTTGTATAAAAACCGTAGAAAAAAAGTCATTCAGCAGGTTGGCTTTACCCTCATCCCCTTCCACCATTTCACCAAGACTATTTTTAAGGGGGCCAACACTATCGCTTTTCAGTTTTTTACTGTTTATGTAGTTAAAGAATATTTTAGGATTATTTTTACTTTCTCTCGCAATGAGTCTCTCTGTCTCAAACTTAGCTAACTTAATTTGCTTTTTACATATTTTATTTAATTTTCTATAATTATATAATGCCTCATCACTACCTACCCTCTTTAATTCTTTTAAGGCTTTCTGTTTTTCTTTTATTGCTTCCCTTACAGCTCTATTTAGCCATAGGGGTTTCCTCCTATTTCTAGCATGTTTGTTCCCATAGGGTATATTTTCTGCACAAGCCCTATTCAGGATGCTCATAAAAGTCTCCCATTTGCTTTGTGTACTTTTATTACTTAGTACATCATCCCAGTTTATTGCACTAAGATCATCTCTCAACCGTTTAAAATTTGCTTTCCTGAAGTTTAGTGTCCTTGTAGCCCCTCTACTAGACATCTTACTAAAGAATACATGAAAACTTATTATTTTGTGATCACTATTCCCCAAGTAACCCCCAACTTGTATATTTGATATGCGGTCTGGCCTATTGGTTAGTACAAGGTCTAGTAGTGCTCCCCCTCTTGTGGGGTCCTGTACCATTTGTGAAAGGTAATTATCTTTCATTGTTATCAAAAATCTATTTCCTTTGCTGGAACTGCAAGTTTCTGTTCCCCAATTTATATCAGGATAGTTAAAGTCCCCCATAATAATTACCTCTCCGAGACTCGCTGCTTTGTCAATTTGCTTTATGAGGAGATTCTCTACCTCTTCCATAATATTCGGCGTCTTATAACACACCCCTATCAGTATTTTATTATTCATTCTCCCCCCCCTTATCTCCACCCATAGGGACTCTACATTCTCAGTACCCTCACATATGTTGTCACGCAGGATGGGTTTTAAGGATGATTTTACATATAGACACACACCTCCCCCTCGCTTATTTGTACGGTCATTCCTGAATAGGCTATAACCCTGTAAATTAACAGCCCAGTCATAGCTCTCATCCAGCCATGTCTCTGATATCCCCACTATATCATAATTTTCTTCCAACAATATTAATTCTAATTCCTCCACCTTATTTGTGAGGCTTCGGGCATTAGTGTACATGCACGTTACGTATGACTCTGTGCCTGTATTCCTGCTTACTGTATTAACTGTCCTAACCCTTCCCCCCGTACCACCCCCAATTTCATTACTTGTGCCCTGGTCACTATCTGCACTACATTCCGCTTCTATAAAGTGAATACCCTCGCCCCCCATTCCTAGTTTAAACACTCCTCCAACCTTCTAGCCATTTTCTGCCCCAGCAGAGCTGCACCTTCCCCATTAAGATGCAGCCCATCCCTAGCATAGAATCTGTAGCCAACTGAAAAGTCGGCCCAATTCTCCAGGAACCCAAAACCCTCTTTCCTACACCAATTCCTGAGCCACCTGTTAACCTCCCTGATCTCTCTTTGCCTCTCTGGTGTGGCTCGTGGCACAGGTAGTATTTCCGAAAATACCACCTTTGAGGTCCATGCTTTAAGCTTACAACCTAATTTCCTGAAATCATCTTTAAGGACCTTCCACCTACCTCTAACTTTGTCATTTGTGCCAATGTGTACAATGACCGCTGGGTCCTCCCCAGCCCCTCCCAGTAATCTGTCAACCCGATCAGCGATGTGCCGAACTCGAGCGCCAGGAAGACAACACACTGTTCGGCGATCCCTGTCTTTGTGACAGATTGCCCTATCTGTCCCCCTAATAATTGAGTCCCCCACTACCAGTACCTGTCTTGCCTGCCCTGCACTCCTATTACCCCCATTACTGGAGCAGACACTCCTCTGGCGTTCAGAGGTCATGCCTTGCTGCAGCAATGCTACCCCTGTAATGACATCCCCCTCATCTGCCAAGTTTGCAAACCTATTGGGGTGTGTCAGTTCAGGACTAGCCTTCCTAGCACTTTTCCCTTTACCCCCCTTTCTGTCACCCAGCTACCTACCTCACCGTCCTGCCGCTCCCTACTACGATCCTCCCCCACATCTGACCCAGCAAGCTGCTGCTCAGTGAGCAGCTCACTCCTTTCCAAATGTGGGAAAAGGTTGAAAAATTCAAGGGGGCTGAATACTTTCGCAAGGCACTGTATGTATGTATGTATGTATATATGTGTGTGTGTGTGTGTGTGTGTGTGTGTGTGTGTATGTGTGTGTGTATGTATGTATATATGTGTGTATGTGTGTGTATGTATGTGTGTGTATCCTCTAAAGGAATCCGCACCGTCGCATTTACAATCACACATAGACAGACAGAGAGAGACGCTTAGTTTTTATCCCAGGAAACACCGGGTACTACAGCTAGTCATATAATAAAGTTGCAAGTAAGTGTATTTGTATCTTTTATCTAAAACAGTGACGAGTAAACATCAAAACAGCCTCTCTGCACTGTATGTGCGCCCATGACAACACTTCCTGGCCAGATTCATGCAAATCATTATGCTGAATATCCTTTTAAACTCTCTCTCTCTTTTTTTGTACAATAGGTAGAAAAATTAGGGAAGAAACCTTCTTAGTTATTATGACAAGACCCATAGTCCCTATGATAACACTTACTGAAAACTGCTGCTAGAGCACTGGGGCAGGAAGTGTTGTCTTGGGGACGGGTAATATCAAAACTCTTAATAATTTGCTGCAGGAATTAAACATTTCAATTCTAATAACAAGTTTCCTTTACTTTTCATTTAATGCTGACACTTGAAGATGGGGGACGGGTGAGAGGAGTCCAGCAGCCAAGACAAGGATAAAAGCCAGGCACGAGGGGTTAAAGGTGCGAGTTCAATGCTGAGAAGTTTGAGCTCTAGAAAGAGGAGTAAGTAGGAAAAGTTGAGATATTTGTTGGTGCTCGCTCCATACACACATCTGCCACAAATGGGTCCTTGCACCACCCCGGGGTTACCAGATGCTGGCGTCTGTCGTCCTGGGGAAGGGCACAAAATACTGTGATGAGTGCTGATCTCTCTGGAGCCGCCATCATGCTGTGATATGTTCCTGACTTCTCTACCTCTGCAGGATAAAGCAGATTGTCCTTTCAATTATCAGTGAACTACAACTATTGTGGGTGTTTAATGGCGGCGATATCAGTTGCCATCAAATTTATTCCGGAAAAATAAATAAAATATAATGTGCACACATTGCCATCCTGAGTAACTGACTGCAGTCTGGTTATATCCAGCTCCGCGAGGAAATACCGAAAAATTAGTCCCTGAAGAAGGACGGGGACAGGTGCCATGGAAATGTACGGTTTGCCCGTGCAGCAGCTGGCACGGAGGGTTGCATGCGTCTATATATAATCTGTGTTGTTTGGAGCAGAAAGGGTTTACGGATCCGCACTCTAGATTAGAATTACATGGTAACGATTTTATTATATTATATAATATTATATATATATAAATAATAAATATTATATATAATTATTATATATTATAATATTATAATTAATTAATATTATATAATAATATTATTACATAATAATATTATATAATAAATATTATTATATAATATTTATATATTATTTTATCATCCGGGATCTTATTATATCCCGGATCATATTGGGATCTGCTGTGTGATGACATAATCCCATCAGGCGACGATTCCCAGAGACAATCTCCTTCCAAGAGCAGCAGATACAGTGATCCACTGATCGCCGGCGCTCTGGCTCCAGGATCCCCTACAGTGACCTCTACAGGACAAGTGTGGTATAGCACGGCGGTGTGACCATTATTATGGCTGACACAATGATCGCGGGATGATCTATTCTTGCAAAAAAAAAGAGAACAGATCAGTCAGGAACAAGGAGTGGTTTCCATGTTCTTGTTCCAGCCTCTCATACTGGCGGAAAAGAGCAGAAAGTCTTATAAGATATTAAGGATTTTGAATGTAGGATTCTTATTTGCAAACAATCCCAGTTTTGCAGGAACACACCTGAAAATCGCTCAGGATAAGCGCAGGGCTTATCCAATAGGGAGATATTGGGGGGTTGGGGGCAGGGGGTGGAAATACCATTGGTACAATTTGTGCCAATTTGTGCCAATTTGACATCCCTGGTGGTGGTGCATAAATGGCCTGAATTTTGGTAAGTATTGCTAACTTTTTGGGCACCCATCAGAAATATCTGGGACCCCTATGGGCAGACAGGCCCTTCCTTCCTACCTTGGACTGGTGCTGGTGATATTTTCAGTTCATTGAAGCTCTGGTTGCAAGCAGGTGGCTTGTACTCCTCTGTAGTATCATTGCTGAAAACTGTGCTGAACTCGTACCTGTGTCATCTGTAGATAAGTAGTTCATGCTTTTCCCCTTGTGTGTCCTTGTGTCGTCTATAGTGTTTAGTGGTTGACGAATAGCTCATCCCACTCATTCCCTATTTAGGGCCCAGTATTAGGGATACCTGAGGTCAGGTATCCGGCTCGGTGCATAGGTGGTGAACCTATCTAGGGTGGTGAGGGACCCCAGAGACCAGCGATAGGTTTTGTCAGGGGTCACCATCTCCCCCTTCCCTAGACACAGGGGTCCCCTTCCCTTTTGCCATTCGCATGGTACTTCCCAGTACCTAGCGTGACAATTACCGACTGAAGTCCGGGCTTTGGATGACGTCATTACCAGTTCTGACCGCCAGAGATGGACTTTATAATTACACGTCTGTCTCTGCGGTTATATCCAGAGCGGCTGAGTCACGCTGGTGTATATAGCCGGGCTGACTATATACTCCACAGTGACTCAGCCGCAGCCAGTTTTCTATATATTATACCCTCGGTGACCAAGGTCTGAATGACTCAAAGCACGTTTCAGGGTGGCCTTCCCAAATGTCGCCTGACAGCCCTCCACCCGTGAATTACTGGACGGGAGAAGAATACAAATATCTGCGGTATTTTTAGGTTGCTACCAGAATAGGACCCTGCCGTATCCCCTTACCGGCAGCAGTATATGTGTCGTGTGTGGGAGCAGAGTACAGGGTACGGCTCTGTTCACACCGCGCTGCAGAAAAGAAATAAAATTTAAAATGTATAATATAAGTTATATATCCTGCGGCACAAAATAACAATAAAATCAGTTTTTTTAACCCCTTAGTGACATAATATGTACTAGTCCGTCTTGGGTCTGGTCCCAGTGTATGGAGAGAGCTCAGCAGCTGAGTTTTCTGTGCTCCCCGGGTGTAATCTCTGTATTAGTGATGAGCAGACTCGCAGATAACCAGGATCCCCAGGATCCCGGTGATCCAGTTTTTAAAATTTGGTTCCGGGCCAGATTCCGGTCCCCATATAAGTCTATGGGGACCAGAATCCAGCAACTAAAAATGGTGGTAGAAGTGATAGGGGAATAGGAGCGAGCGCGCTGTACTTACCGAGGCTCCGGCATGGCTGTAACTGTTCCCGCGGCCACTTATTCCCCTCCAGCGCATTATCGTTCATGCACATGCACTGCTTTCCCCACCATCGGCATCTGTAATTGGTTGCAGTCAGACACGTCACCACCCTGAGTGACAGATTGTCTGACGCTTCCAATCACAGACGCTACGAGCATCTATTGTAGTGTAAAAATAAATAAAATATTTGGTGTAGGGTCCCTCCATATTATGATACCCAGCACAAATAAAGCATACAGCTACAGGCTGCAGCCCCCAGCCCTGCCCTTATCTCGGCTGTGTATCAAAATAGGAGGAACCACATGCGGCTTTTTTTTAGTTATTTAAATAAATGATTTTTTTAAAAAAATGGCGTGCGGTCCCCCCAATTTTGATACCCAGCCAAGATAAAGTCTGACAGCTGGGGGCTGCTATTCTCAGATTGGGAAGCCCATGGTTATTGGGCCACCACCCAGCCTAAAAATAGCAGCCTGCAGCCGCCCAGAAATGTTGCATCCATTAGGCCGGTTTCACATTTGCGTCGTTTTGACGGAAATGGAATCCAGCACAGATGCAGTACAGTTCATTTATTTACAGTGGAGGCGCAACACCATGTGGACACATGCAGTTGTGTATGAAGCACACAACCGCATGGTGTCGCGCTTCCACTGTAAATAAATGAACTGTACTGCATCTGTGCTGGATTCCATTTCCATCAAAACAATGCAAATGTGAAACCGGCCTTAGATGTGACAGTCCCGGCACTTTACCGGGCTCTTCCCAATTGCCCTGGTACAGTGGCAATCGGGGTAATATCAGGGGTTAATGGCATCACACAGCTGCCACTAAGCCCTAGATTAGTAATGGGAAGGGTCTTTGAAACCCCCCATTACTAATCGGTAAGTGAAAACAGATAAACACAAACACGAAGAAAATCCTTTATTTGGAATAAAATACAAAACACCCCCTTTTTAATCATTTTATTAACCATCTAAAACACCCCTGCAGGTCCGACATAATCTACACGAGGTCCCGCGATGATTCCAGCTCTGCTACATCTAAACTGAAAGCGCATGATCATAGAACATGACTGCCCGCTAAGAGCTCCAGGCAGAGAATGAATGAGTTGCAGCAATCAGCAGTGATGCCACTCAGGTTAGTTGCGGTCACAACTGGAGCCCTGCAGCTGTGACCGCAGGTAACCTGACCTTGGAGGACCTCAGGTGACCTCATTAAACTCACCTTCAACTCCTGGCAGAAAACAGTGTTTTTTTTGCCAAAAGATGCAGATTTGGTGCTGACATTTTTACACCATATTCCTGCACCCATTCTACACCTCATGTGGTTTTGATGTGGGTTTTTTTGCCAGGAGGTGTAGATTGGGTGCATGAATATGGTGTAAAAATTGAATAACCAAATTTGCATCTCGTCCCAAAAATGAAAAGGAAAAAAAGTTTTTTTTCTGACAGGAGGTGCAAATGTAGTGCTGAAATCTGGTGCAGACATTTCAGCACCAAATTTGCACCTCGTCGCAGAAAACTGTTCCGAAATAGTGTCAAAACTTTTTTTCCTTGCCTTTTTGGGCCAAGAGATTTGGTGCTGCAATTTTTATACCATATTCCTGCATTCAATCTACACCTCCTGGCAAAAAAACACAGCAAAACCGCGTGAGGTGTGATGCGGTAATGCTACATTTTTTGCCAGGAGGTGTAGATTAGGTGCAGGAATATGGTGTACAAAATTTCAGCACCAAATTTGCATCTCTTGGCAAAAAAAAACCACGGTTTTCTGCCAGAAGATGCAGGTCTGTGAACCTGAGTTTTCTGAGGTCACCTTAGGTCCCCTGAAGTCAGGTTACCTGCAACCTAAGGTGAAGGACCGTGGGAACCTCCCGCTATGACCTCAAATAACCTGAGTGACAAAACTGCTGATCGCGCGGCTCATTCATTCTGTGCCTCAACCTTACAGTGTTTGGTCATGTAGCATTATCGCGCGCTGTGACTTCAGATATGTAGCAAAGCTGGAATTGTCGTTGGATCTCGTGTGGATTGCGTTGGACCTTCAGGGGTGTTTGGGGGGGTTAAAAAAGTGGAAAAAGAGGCTAATTTTTTCTTTTTTATTTCAAATAAAGGATTTTATTGGTGTTTGTGTTTATTTGCACTTACAGATTAGTAATGAGGGGGTCTCATAGACCATCCCCATTACTAATCTAGGGCTTAATAGCAGCTATGGGCTGTTATTACCCCCTAATTACCCCGATTACTACCGTATCAGGGCAATCGGGAAGATCCCGGTAAAGCACTGGGAGTGTCAAATCTAATGGATGTGACAATCTTGGGCGACTGCAGGCTGCTATTTTTAGGCTGGGGGTGGCCCAATAAGCATGGGCCCCCCAGTCTGAGAATATCAGCCCCATGCTGTTGCACTTTATCATGGCTGGGTATCAAAATAGGGGAGGGGTGCATGCTGTTTTTTAAAATTATTTAGTCAAACATTTAAAAAAACAAGAAAAAACAAAACACACATATAGTTCCTCCTATCTTGATACACAGTCAAGATAAATGCATGGCTGGGGGCTGCACCCTGCAGCCATAGGCTTTATCTGTGCTGGGTATCATAATATGGGGGAATCCTACGTCGATTGTTTTATTTATTTATTTTTATACCATAATATTGACCCACAGACAGCGTCTGTGATTGGTTGCAGGCAGACGCTGTCACACAGGCTGGGGGCGCGTCTGACTGCAACCAATCACAGACGTCAGGACGGCCGGTGGGCGGGGAAAGCAGTGGATATGGATGAGCAATGATGAGCGGTCCAGGAAGTGAAGGAGAGGCTGCTAGTGCAGTGTACTGTATAGTGTACCGCCCGGGGCTCGGCCGGCTGCCGAGCCGCTCAGATCCGTTCTCGTCGGTGGGTGGCTCGAGCTCCTCACGGACCCGGGGGTCACATTGTGAAGATGTAATTTACCCTCTCACTGTATATGCTGTGATACTATGTCATGATATGTATATTTCCCTGGTTGTATTAGTTGTAATTCATGTATTTTCTTGGGGGAGCTACTGGTCTCAATGTGTCTCTCTCATACAATTGTAGTCTTGGCATCTAATGTGATTATGTAAATAGCCTGTCCTCTTCTTTCCAGAGTTGTGCATCTAATCTGTAATTGCATTGGCCAGTGAAGGAATAGTCATTGTGCTGCACAGCAGGGGATCCCTTCATCTACTGTGGCTGGCAGACATATTGGAGCCCTGTGATGGACCAAACCATTGATGATAGGATGTGTGACCCCTACCCCCTGAACATGGTGGGTTGGTCAAGCAGCACAGACAATGCATTTCCCTTTTTGTAACTTCAGAGTGAGCTGAAACTTGAAGAGAGCAGGAGCCCCAGCCTGGGTGGCTGTGGACACGGACGGAGCTAGGCCTGTGTGGCGGCCCGTGGGATTGTGTGGAACTCTTTGGACTACTGTAAGGACAATTGCTTTGTTATCCGGTCCGAGGATTGTCGGGAAGGGCCCCCGAATCTGTTTTACGTGGACTTATCGTGTGCTGTTCCAGTGTTCTTGTGAATAAACCTGTTGGATCGTCCCTCGGCCTCGTCCATCCTTTGCTCTGTTGTACACTCCCGTCACAAACTGGTGGCAGCGGTGGGATCAGAGCAGAAGGAATGGAGGACAATGGCTCAACATCAGGAACCAGCACTGCAGAGTACAAGACCTGGACTTTGGGGAGCCTGCAATCAAAGGCCCGTGAAGTAGGAGTTCGTTTCAAAGGACTCTCCAAGGAGCAGCTGATTGAGGCGCTAGAAGGAGTCTGTTCGCAAAATGACGTGGAGGAAGGATCCTCACAGCAAACGGAAGAAAGACGGCAGCCGGAGGTGAATACCCAAAAAAGTCAATGGGTTGTGTGGTACAAGGAGGAGATGGCACTGCTTGGAGATGAGGCCACCATAGAAGATAAGAGGGAGGCCATGCGTGGAGCTAAAGAGAAGGAGCGCAGGATGGAGGAGATGGCACTGCTGGATAAGGAGCTCGCTGTGGAAGCCGCGAGAGGTTCCAGACAGACTGTAACCCCAGCACCCATCATGAGGGAACTTCCCAGGGTGTCCCGCAAAGACTTTAAGCCGTTTAATGAGGCTGCAGGCGACATTGAGGGCTTCTTCCAGGACTTTGAGCATCAGTGTCGATTAATGGAAGTCCCGGACAGGGAGCGTGTCTGGCATCTGGTTGGGCTCCTAGAGTGGGGAGCTGCTGAAGCCTATAGAGCTATGGACCCTCGGTGGAACTGTGAGTATGCGGATATTAAACAGACTATTCTAGAACATTATGCTGTGACCCCAGACACTTACAGGACTCAGTTCCGTGCTTTAGCCTGTGATGGGGAAGTGTCTTTTAAGATATATGCTCATAGACTCAAACAAATATGTAATCGCTGGCTGGAGGCAGAGGAGGCCTTATCTTGGGAGACCTTCCTGCAGGTCATCCTAAAAGAACAATTCTTTGCCCAGTGCCCCGCTGAGATCCGGGAATGGGTGCGTGAGAGAAAACCAGCGACAGTGGAGGAAGCTGCTGCTCTCGCTGATGAGGCTCTCACCATCAAGCCTCAGTGGAGGGTTCTGTTGGAGGATGGAGGGAGACCCAGCTCAGATGCTATCAATGTGGACAGCCAGGGCATCGGCAAGTCTCCTGCCCAGCTGTTCAAATGAGGACTGATCCTGCACCCAATCGGATTGTTAATTATTTACAGCCCAGTGCCATGGAGGAAGATGTGGCACCGTTATGTGAGGACTGGCCTAGTGACTCAGCCCCCCATGTTGCACCACCAGGAGTTTACGGGGTGCGACCCGCAGTTATGACGACTTCTGCTCATCGAGGTAAGCACTTGCAGGAGGTTGTGCTGGATAGACAGAGACTTGTTGGATTTTGTGACTCGGGTGCTTTCCTCACACTGGCTGATCCCCGAGTGGTTCGGCGTGAGGCAATCCATAGAGGACCTGGGATTGTTATTGAACTGGCTGGTGGACAATGGAGGACTATTCCCACAGCCACTGTGGATCTGAACTTTGGTTTTGGGGTCAGGCGATGTGTGGTTGGGGTGATGGGTGGTCTGCCTGCAGCTGTTCTCCTGTGCAATGATGTGGGAGAGCTACGATGCCAATTCGTGGCTGCATGAAGCCACATGTAAGTAACGCTCTGCCTGTGTGTACTTAACCAGTGACCTGTAGAGGTCCCTAGTACGTACACAAGTTGGGAGGAGGAGGGATTGTGAAGATGTAATTTACCCTCTCACTGTATATGCTGTGATACTATGTCATGATATGTATATTTCCCTGGTTGTATTAGTTGTAATTCATGTATTTTCTTGGGGGAGCTACTGGTCTCAATGTGTCTCTCTCATACAATTGTAGTCTTGGCATCTAATGTGATTATGTAAATAGCCTGTCCTCTTCTTTCCAGAGTTGTGTATCTAATCTGTAATTGCATTGGCCAGTGAAGGAATAGTCATTGTGCTGCACAGCAGGGGATCCCTTCATCTACTGTGGCTGGCAGACATATTGGAGCCCTGTGATGGACCAAACCATTGATGATAGGATGTGTGACCCCTACCCCCTGAACATGGTGGGCTGGTCAAGCAGCACAGACAATGCATTTCCCTTTTTGTAACTTCAGAGTGAGCTGAAACTTGAAGAGAGCAGGAGCCCCAGCCTGGGTGGCTGTGGACACGGACGGAGCTAGGCCTGTGTGGCGGCCCGTGGGATTGTGTGGAACTCTTTGGACTACTGTAAGGACAATTGCTTTGTTATCCGGTCCGAGGATTGTCGGGAAGGGCCCCCGAATCTGTTTTACGTGGACTTATCGTGTGCTCTTCCAGTGTTCTTGTGAATCAACCTGTTGGATCGTCCCTCGGCCTCGTCCATCCTTTGCTCTGTTGTACACTCCTGTCACACACATCGCTCTGAAAGGGAGTTGCTGGCGCTACGTGAGGGGTGGTGTTCGGTGGAAAGGTCCACGGCTGGGGCCGCGGTTGTTTGGGGATTAAGTTCGTGACGCCGCCCACGGGTTGTGGTGAATGGATGGACACCACCGCTGCCGTTGACTAGGCTCCCGGGGATGGTGTTGCGCAGCTTGGTGTTGACCCCCTCTGTGGGTAGGGGGATGATAGTCCCGGGGGCCCAAGGGAGGTGCTGAGGCAGGGGAAGGGATGATGCTGGTGGCGTGTCGGTGCGGCGCGGTGCGCGGCCTGAAGGCACTGGTGTACTCACTATTACAGCCGGCTGCGCTTTTCCCCTTTTCAGGTTGGTGGTTTCCGCCTTTCTCCTGCACCTCACTTGTGTAGAAATGACGACTCCTACGCCTGAGCAACGGTAGTCCGCTCCCCAGCCTTGTGTGTGCTGGCAGACGCTGGCCCGTGGGGTCTCGATGCCTGGGCAGTGGCTTTCTACCCGCATCGTTGGGCTGTTGTCTTCAGTCGGGTCTTAGGTGGGAAAGGGCCTAAAGTCCAGTCCTCAATCAGTTGATTTGACTCGGTCCAGTTGTTTCTGGGCCTCGTACTGGGTCTGAGTACCCCTCCTGGTGCTCCGGTTTCCAATCGGTTCCCCGGTTCGGTACCGGCGGGCCACTACCCGGTCCCGGTCCCTTACGGTTCCACCGGCTGTAATCCCAGCTCCTGCAGGCGGCCACCACCATCTACCTCCTAGCCAAAGAGCCCAAGCTCCAACCCAGACACCTGGTGTTAGACTGTGGCAGACCTGGACACAGGTCTGCACTTGAAATCCACTCCACTTCACTGTACAGACTAAACTAAACAGTTTTTCCGCCTCAGGGCCTGTGAACTCTTCGGTGGGCGTGGCCAACTGCCTGGCTCCACCCCCTGGTGTGAACATCAAACCCTGAGGGAGGTGACAAGGTTTTGTAGGTTGGCTGCTGACACCTTTTTAAGGGGGGGGGGGGAGGTGTTTGTGCAAGGGCCTACCTGTGACTACCTGGCTAGTCCAGGGCGTGACAATAGCCGCGCCGAAGCAGTGTACAGCCTCACTGTTGCAGTGTACAACTGCGCTGGAGACCCTGTAACTATCATGCCTTAGCTTCATTCTTATTTCCTTTATTTTTCCTTTGTTTTTCTTTTTCATTCGGATCAACACCCAGAATTCTGGGCCCGGATCCGGCACCCAGGTATCTTTGAAACCGCGCGAATCTGGACTTTTATAGTATGGGTCCGTCCATCACTAGTCTGTATACATTCTTACTTCCTCCCCAGCCCAAGAGATGTGGTATGATCAGACCATGTCCTGTACGGTCAGACACGGCCATTACACAGTACACAGCAGGGTCACACATATAAGATTATCCCAGCACAGGGACATTTTATATAACATCCAATTGTGGAAATTATTATTATTCCAAGAGCTATGGATTAAAAATAACTTTGTTCTCGGGGGAACTCCTTTAAAACCACCAATATTGTGTTTGTGAAGAAGTTCCTGGTCCCCAGCAGTGAAGAGGTTACAGATCTCTGGTGTCTGCAGGGATCTGGTGCCGGACAGCTGCTCTCCGCTGTTATACTGGATGACAATGTGTTTATATTCCAGTCCGCAGTGTTTGGTTCTACAGTTTTTGACAGGATTCAGCCGGAACCAAATTATGGGATGGGTGGATGTTCAGGAGTCCGGGAGGTGAAAAGGACAAATGTCTCCAAATCAGTCACCTACTTCATTCTCACTTGTCACCTCCAGATAAAGAGCATTTTTCTAAAAAAAAAACCCAAAACATCTGTTTTGGTGAAAGCTGATGACAACCAACATGGCTGTAGAAATATATATAGAATGGTCAAAGGCACCGAGGTCAATCAGAGATGTCAGACAGAAGGCATAGAGAAGATTTATCTCAACTACAGCTGAGGGAGGTGAACAGACATTAATCCTGCGCACCACCCTGGCCCCGTGCACACCCACCCGGCCCCCTGTGCACCCACCCGGTCCCCTGTGCACCTACACGGTACCCTGTGCACCCACACAGTAGCCTGTGCACCCACCTGGCCCCCTGTGTACCACCCCAGACCCCTGTGCACCCACCTGGCCCCCTGCACACCCACTTGGCTCCCTGCGCACCCACTTGGCTCCCTGCGCACCCACTTGGCTCCCTGCGCACCCACTTGGCTCCCTGCGCACCCACTTGGCTCCCTGCGCACCCACTTGGCTCCCTGCGCACCCACTTGGCTCCCTGCGCACCCACCGAGCCCCCTGCGCACCCACCGAGCCCCCTGCGCACCCACCGAGCCCACTGCGCACCCACCGAGCCCACTGCGCACCCACCGGTCCCCCTGCGCACCCACCCGGTCCCCTGAGCACCCAACCGACCCCCTGCGCACCCAACCGGCCCCCTGCGCACCCAACCGGCCCCCTGCGAATTTTCCAAAGGATCTGGAGTTTGATGGGTCTTAATGTGAAATTTCTCATATCAACTAATCTATCAAACTTAGACATGAGTGGGTCGATTCTATGTAAATCAAAATTGTGCAGAATTTTATAAATCTGTTGGAATTCTAAAATTCCACATGAATGGCTGAAATACTGCAAAAATGCATATTGCAGAACAGTACATCAGCCTTAAAGGGCTCATGTGACCTCCAGCGCAGCCCAGCATGCTTCCCCATAATGCATTTCAGCTATGGCATCATGTGGTACAGCACAGCCAATCAGAACTATCATAGCCTGTAAAAAAGCAGAGGCAGGGAATGCAGCAGCCATTATAGGATGATTAGGGATAGTGAGAGGATATCACTGCTCAGGCACTGTACAGACAGTGAGTTACATACGTCTATTCAGGGCACTTGGAATAGTTGCGATTCAAGGAAAAGTGAATTTTTGGTGAATAATTTGGTAAATCTGATGAATCTCAATTTCTAAAAGATTAACCATATCTACATCACTGCTCGGTGTTTCAATCCCATTTTATACAATGGTTAATAAGTAGAGAGTCAGTGTAGGATTTATGGCCTTTGCTTTTTCTGGCAAAACTGTGCTAGCTGCAAAAAATAACTGACCAGCACAACAGTATAAAGCTGCTAGGACTGTAAAATATACAAGCATAGAGTAAAGCAGCCTCTGGAGGCGCCAAGATATCTGCAGACAGTGAATATATGAGATTTGGACTCTTTTTCTGCCACATAGAAATGCACTTATAAAATGAGCGCAGGAATGCACCCTCAGCGAGCTCAGCTCTGTATCTGTTCCATATTCAGGGGCCTGTGCTCCCCGGTGATATTGAGGCACAGTCACATCAATAGTTTGTGTGATACATTTATAGCATATATTAATGCCTGTGAGCTAACACCTAAGGAATATTACTCTTCTGAAGACGTCATATCTTTTCTGAGATGTATCCACAGTATTAAATCTATATATTTTTTTAACGCCCCCATCACATTAGTTGGGGAGTCGATATGACTTTACATGGGAAGGAATGTCCTGTCATGAAGTTTTAGAGGAGAGGATATAGATTTACTGAGGATATTTTATGATACCAGATCTAAACATACCGAAGACCTGAGCTAATGTCACTGAATTCAAAGCTCCTGCGAAAGCTTTTACCCAAACTCAATGTGGGTGGTCTCAGGAGCAAGGAGACCCCATTTATATTATCAAGAATACGATGAAGAAGAGTCAGAAGACTAATACTATGTATAGGACATATGTGACAAAAGTCTGAGGGCAAAGATATAGTTTACATATGAGACAGTGACGTAACTATCCACATAAAAGAGCAAAATCTAACTAATGCCCTGTATTTGGAAAATATTACAATTTTAAAACAATAATACCGCTCCTATGTACAAGAATATAACTACTATAATACTGCCCCCTATGTACAAGAATATAACTACTATAATACTGCCCCTATGTACAAGAATATAACTACTATAATACTGCCCCTATATACAAGAGTATAACTACTATAATACTGCCCCCTATGTACAATAATATAACTACTATAATACTGCCCCTATGTACAATAATATAACTACTATAATACTGCCCCTTTGTACAAGAATATAACTGCTATAATACTGCCTCTATGTACAAGAATATAACTACTATAATACTGCGCCCTATGTACAAGAATATAACTACTATAATACTGCCCCTATGCACAAGAATATAACTGCTATAATACTACTCCTATGTACAAGAATATAACTACTATAATACTGCCCCTATGTACAAGAATATTACTATTATAATACTGCCCCTATGTACAAGAATATAACTACAATAATACTGCCCCCTATGTACAAGAATATAACTACTATAATACTGCCCCTATATACAAGAATATAACTACTATAATACTGCCCCTTTGTACAAGAATATAACTGCTATAATACTATTCCTATGTACAAGAATATAACTACTATAATACTGCCCCCTATGTACAAGAATATAGCTACTATAATACTGCCCCTTTGTACAAGAATATAACTGCTATAATACTACTCCTATGTACAAGAATATTACTATTATAATACTGCCCCTATGTACAAGAATATAACTGCTATAATACTGCCCCTATGTACAGTACAGTATAACTACTATAATACTGCCCCTATGTACAGTACAGTATAACTACTATAATACTGCCCCTATGTACAAGAATATAACTACTATAATACTGCCCCTATGTACAAGAATATAACTACTATAATACTGCCCCTATGTACAAGAATATAACTACTATAATACTGCCCCTATGTACAAGAATATAACTCCTATAATCCTGCCCTCTATGTACAAGAATATAACTACTATAATACTGCCCCTATGTACAAGAATATAACTACTATAATACTGCTCCTATGTACAAGAATATAACTACTATAATACTACTCCTATGTTCAAGAATATAACTACTATAATACTGCCCCTATATACAAGAATATAACTACTATAATACTGCTCCTATGTACAAGAATATAACTGCTATAATACTGCCCCTATGTACAAGAATATAACTGCTATAATACTGCCCCTATGTACAAGAATATAACTACTATAATACTGCCCCTATATACAAGAATATAACTACTATAATACTGCCCCTATGTACAAGAATATAACTGCTATAATACTGCCCCTATGTACAGGAATATAACTACTATAATACTGCCCCTATATACAAGAATATAACTACTATAATACTGCCCCTATGTACAAGAATATAACTACTATAATACTGCCCTCTATGTACAAGAATATTACTACTATAATACTGCCCTCTATGTACAAGAATATAACTACTATAATACTGCCCTCTATGTACAAGAATATAACTACTATAATACTGCCCGCTATATACAAGAATATAACTACTATAATACTGCCCTCTATATACAAGAATATAACTACTATAATACTGCCCCTTTGTACAAGAATATAACTGCTATAATACTATTCCTATGTACAAGAATATAACTACTATAATACTGCCCCCTATGTACAAGAATATAGCTACTATAATACTGCCCCTTTGTACAAGAATATAACTGCTATAATACTACTCCTATGTACAAGAATATTACTATTATAATACTGCCCCTATGTACAAGAATATAACTGCTATAATACTGCCCCTATGTACAGTACAGTATAACTACTATAATACTGCCCCTATGTACAGTACAGTATAACTACTATAATACTGCCCCTATGTACAAGAATATAACTACTATAATACTGCCCCTATGTACAAGAATATAACTACTATAATACTGCCCCTATGTACAAGAATATAACTACTATAATACTGCCCCTATGTACAAGAATATAACTCCTATAATCCTGCCCTCTATGTACAAGAATATAACTACTATAATACTGCCCCTATGTACAAGAATATAACTACTATAATACTGCTCCTATGTACAAGAATATAACTACTATAATACTACTCCTATGTTCAAGAATATAACTACTATAATACTGCCCCTATATACAAGAATATAACTACTATAATACTGCTCCTATGTACAAGAATATAACTGCTATAATACTGCCCCTATGTACAAGAATATAACTGCTATAATACTGCCCCTATGTACAAGAATATAACTACTATAATACTGCCCCTATATACAAGAATATAACTACTATAATACTGCCCCTATGTACAAGAATATAACTGCTATAATACTGCCCCTATGTACAGGAATATAACTACTATAATACTGCCCCTATATACAAGAATATAACTACTATAATACTGCCCCTATGTACAAGAATATAACTACTATAATACTGCCCTCTATGTACAAGAATATTACTACTATAATACTGCCCTCTATGTACAAGAATATAACTACTATAATACTGCCCTCTATGTACAAGAATATAACTACTATAATACTGCCCGCTATATACAAGAATATAACTACTATAATACTGCCCTCTATATACAAGAATATAACTACTATAATACTGCTCCTATGTACAAGAATATAACTGCTATAATACTGCCCCTATGTACAAGAATATAACTACTATAATACTGCCTCTATGTACAAGAATATAACTGCTATAATACTGCTCCTATGTACAAGAATATAACTACTATAATACTGCCCCTATGTACAAGAATATAACTGCTATAATACTGCCCCTATGTACAAGAATATAACGGCTATAATACTGCTCCTATGTACAAGAATATAACTACTATAATACTGCTCCCTATGTACAAGAATATAACTACTATAATACTGCCCCTATGTACAAGAATATAACTACTATAATACTGCCCCTATGTACAAGACTATAACTGCTACAATACTGCCCCTATGTACAATAATATAACTGCTATAATACTGCTCCTATGTACAAGAATATAACTACTATAATACTGCTCCTATGTACAAGAATATAACTACTATAATACTGCTCCTATGTACAAGAATATAACTACTATAATACTGCTCCTATGTACAAGAATATAACTGCTATAATACTGCCCCTATGTACAAGACTATAACTGCTACAATACTGCCCCTATGTACAATAATATAACTGCTATAATACTGCTCCTATGTACAAGAATATAACTACTATAATACTGCTCCTATGTACAAGAATATAACTACTATAATACTGCTCCTATGTACAAGAATATAACTGCTACAATACTGCCCCTATGTACAATAATATAACTGCTATAATACTGCTCCTATGTACAAGAATATAACTACTATAATACTGCTCCCTATGTACAAGAATATAACTACTATAATACTGCTCCTATGTACAAGAATATAACTACTATAATACTGCTCCCTATGTACAAGAATATAACTACTATAATACTGCTCCTATGTACAAGAATATAACTACTATAATACTGCTCCCTATGTACAAGAATATACCTACTATAATACTGCTCCTATGTACAAGAATATAACTACTATAATACTGCTCTCTATGTACAAGAATATAAGTACTATAATACTGCTCCTATGTACAAGAATATAACTACTATAATACTGCTCCCTATGTACAAGAATATAACTACTATAATACTGCCCCTATAATACCTCTATGTTATTTTTTTATGTCGTCTTTTTTCTAGTTTGGACACAGCACAGATAAATGGAGAAATTCCTTCTGAATGTGGTGACTTGTTCTCTCTTTCCTGGGTGATACATTGTATCTTCTTCTGTCGTTATCTGTTTCTTGTCACTTTTGCATTCCCTCCTTCCCTCTCTCCATATACAGACATGTGTTGCAGATGCCCGGCGGTTCGGTGCACCATCCTGGCGCTGCGCCCAGAGTCATCCTACAAAACGCAGCAACCTCTAACAAACAAACAGAGTGATGAGCGCCGGGAACATTCTCGCACCTGACGTCGGGGCCTATCCGCTGCCGCCGGGGCCTATCCGCTGCCGCCACGTCTGCGCCACTTTTTAGCTGAGATGTCGGGTTTTGAAGTTCACAGTGACAAGTATCTTTACTGGACTATTTTTATAAGTCGGGGAAACCCCAGAATAACACGTCTACAGCGCGGTGTGATGTGACTGCCCGGGCAGCGCGCCTGCTGGATGCTGTCAGTGACAGTCACCGCACTGGAATGATTGACAGGAGGTCACTGATGCTTAGATACACGGGGCTTTACAGGCGTCTGGTTTATAGGGGTGTTATATCCAGAGGGGATCTGAACAGTGGCTCCTTGTCATTAGGGTGCGGGGAATGGCGCATGGCAGACGGGCGCTGAAGACAATATTGCACTAAGCGTTAAGACTTTAATACTTGTTCTTAAAGGGGAGCTTCATCTTTTTGGGCGTTGTGCCTTGGTTTTAAGTTACATTGACAGACGTGTGGGGGCCACGACTGGAACTGAAAATCCATGATGGTTTGTAGATGTGTAAGATGCTGAAGATAAGGATGACTACCCCAGACAAGGAGGCCCGGACATCTCCATGTGTGTATGCACAATATGTGACTCAGATGCCCTGGAACCTCACAGAGCGGGGGGCCGAGTGCTGAGGAACAGGGGGCAGAAAAGTCCCCCGCTCTCCTGACCCCATAACTGCAAAGTCCAGACCTTCTCTGGTAACATCAGCACAAACACTGCACCCACCGGGGTCTTCATGGCAGAGCAGCTGCAGCCGTACATCACCAAGCACAATGCCGAGCCGTACATCACCAAGCACAATGCCGAGCCGTACACCACCAAGCACAATGCCGAGCCGTACATCACCAAGCACAATGCCGAGCTGTACATCACCAAGCACAATGCCGAGCCGTACATCACCAAGCACAATGCCGAGCCGTACATCACCAAGCACAATGCCGAGCCGTACATCACCAAGCACAATGCTGAGCCGTATATCACCAAGCACAATGCCGAGCCGGACACCACCAAGCACAATGCCGAGCCAGACACCACCAAGCATAATGCCGAGCCGTACATCACCAAGCACAATGCTGAGCCGTACATCACCAAGCACAATGCCGAGCCGTACATCACCAAGCCCAATGCCGAGCCGTACATCACCAAGCCCAATGCTGAGCCGTACATCACCAAGCCCAATTCCGAGCCGTACATCACCGAGCCCAATGCCGAGCCGTACATCACCAAGCACAATGCCGAGCCGTACATCACCAAGCACAATGCCGAGCCGTACATCACCAAGCACAATGCCAAGCCATACATCACCAAGCACAATGCTGAGCCATACATCACCAAGCCCAATTCCGAGCCGTACATCACCAAGCACAATGCCGAGCCGTACATCACCAAGCACAATGCCAAGCCATACAATCACCAAGCACAATGCCGAGCCATACATCACCGAGCCCAATGCCGAGCCGTACATCACCAAGCACAATGCCGAGCCGTACATCACCAAGCACAATGCCGAGCCGTACATCACCAAGCACAATGCCAAGCCATACATCACCAAGCACAATGCAGAGCCGTACATCACCAAGCCCAATTCCGAGCCGTACATCACCAAGCACAATGCCGAGCCGTACATCACCAAGCACAATGCCGAGCCATACATCACCAAGCACAATGCCGAGCCATACATCACCAAGCACAATGCCAAGCCATACATCACCAAGCACAATGCCGAGCCATACATCACCAAGCACAATGCCAAGCCATACATCACCAAGCACAATGCCGAGCCATATATCACCAAGCACAATGCCGAGCCATATATCACCAAGCACAATGCTGAGCATTGGATTGAGCCGTGTAAAGCTGTCACCACTGGACTCTGGAGGAGACGTGTTCTGTGCAGGGACAGATCTCTTATCTCTATCTGCAACTGATGGAGGGGGTCTGGATTTGGTGAATGGAGGACGTTGTCCCCTGATTGCATTGTACTCGCTGTACAGATGGTGGAGGAGGAGGATGATGCTCCGGGCTGTTATCGGGGGCCGCCGCGGCCTCTTAGCTCCAGTGAAGGGAAACCTAAATTGTCAGAACAAGACATTGGAGCTTCCATCTTTTCGTGAACAGTTTGGAGAAGACTCTTTTCTGTACCCCATAACTGTGTCCATGGCACGAGCTCCATACATGGGCGGCACAGTCGCTCAGTGGTTAGCACTGTAGTCTTGTGGTGGCTCAGTGGTTAGCACTGCAGTCTTGTGGTGGCTCAGTGGTTAGCACTGCAGTCTTGTGGTGGCTCAGTGGTTAGCACTGCAGTCTTGTGGTGGCTCAGTGGTTAGCATTGCAGTCTTGCAGCGCTGGGGTCCTGGGTTCAATTCCCACCAAGAACAACATCTGCAAGGAGTTTGTATGTTCTCCCCGTGTTTGCGTGGGTTTCCCCTGTGGTCTCCGGTTTCCTCCCACAGTCCAAAAAACATACTGATAGGGATTCTAGATTGTGAGCCCCAATGGGGACAGTGTTGCCAATGTATGTAAAGTGCTGTGGAATTAATAGCGCTATATAAATGACTAAAATTATTATTATTATTATTATTATTATTATATAGACATGGCTGAGGGGGGAGGGGGGAACCTGACCGGCTGCACAGACCCCGGACCTCAGCCCCATCAAACACAGCAGGGATGAGCTAGACCGCAGATTGTGAGCCCGGCCTCCCCCAACATCAGTGTCTCCTCACAAATACTTTTCTGGATTAAGGGACAAAATTTCCCACAGACGTCTACAAAATCTTATAGAAATCCTTTCCAGAAGAGCAGGAGTCATTATATCTGCAGAGAAGCAACCCCATATTAAAGGGACTTTGTCAGTAGGATCAGCCGTCCCCTAAGACCATGTGCACACGTTCAGTATTTTACATAATTATTTGTAGCCAAAACCAGGAGAGGAACAATCAGAAGAAAAGTAGAAGCCGGGCTCCACTGCTGGATTTATCACCCACTCCTGGTTTTGACTTGCAAATACTGATGTAAAAAAACCTCACCAAATAGTCAACATCTGAATGTGGCCTATATGGACATGCAGATAATAGAAAGCTGAATAAAATCATACACTGATATCTGCAATCTGATGTCTTAATCCAGAGAAACCCACATTTTTCATATATGTAAATGAGCTGCTAAGATCTCTTGGCCGGACATAGATCTCTCTAGAGTTATCAGTGTGAGACATGTAACGACTGACATTTTCACAATCACACAAAGCTCTGCAGTGATTATGCAATGAGAGCAGACGGTCAGTCATTACATGTCTCACACTGGTAACGACCCCTTTCATTTACAATGAGGTATGGAGGCAGATTCTTGGGGAAATCTATGTCCAATACAAAGATTTCAACAGCTCATTTACATATTAAGAAAAATCAATTTCTCTGGACATCAGATGGCAGATATCAAGGTTTCATTTTATTCAGCTTCCTGTGACCTACAAGCCCATACAGACGGCTTAGGAAGGTGGATCCTACTGATACATTCCCTTTACTATCTATGGATGTAGAATGGGTTGTCTGGAAAGTTCCTGTAAGTGGCCCCATACTTCTGTCCATATACAATGTATATTGTGCAGCGTATGACACCTCTGGACAGTCACTGCGCACAGATCTTGTGGGATATTCCTGCAAATTCTGTACCACAGCGCCACCTGCTGTCCAGTAATAATCACAACACATTCAAAAATTCCACAGAATTACGCCTCATCCACAGCAAATTTTTCAGAAAAAAACCCCCCAAAACACAGCAAAACCAAAGAGGCAAATTATGAAGAAAAAAATATATATATTGTGAATTACTTTGTAGAAATGCTCCAGATTTGCAGCATATCTCATTTTTTGCTTTCCAGTTTCCAGCATAAATTTACATGCTGTTGATGTAAAATCTGCAATGACCGGTCAATTTCCACTCCAGATTTCTATAGCATTGTGAGGATGAGATTTTACAAAAATGCGGGGATTAAATTATGGATTTTCTGCTGCATTTCCAACCGATATATATATGTATAATAATAATAATAATAATAAAAAATGTATTCATTTATATAGCGCTATTAATTCCACAGCGCTTTACATACATCAGCAATACTGTCCCCATTGGGGCTCACAATCTAAGGTCCCTATCAGTATATTTTTGAATTGTGGGAGGAAACCGGAGAACCCGGAGGAAACCCACGCAAACACGGGGAGAACATACAAACTCCTTGCAGATGGTGTCCTTGGTGGGATTTGAACCGAAGACCCCAGCGCTGCAAGACTGCAGTGCTAACCACTGAGCCACCACAAGACTGCAGTGCTAACCACTGAGCCACATACACATATATATACACATACATATATACACATATATATATATATATATATATATATATATATATATACGCACACATCAATCAAATCACACATATGCGTACATACATATATATATCCTTAGTGCAATGACAAAATGGTGCATAATGGTGGACGCAAGGGAGAGCGGAGTGAGTGCATCCCATCCTTACTTCTTATTGATGTGCGGTTAATTCTTATATCCAATTATTGATAAGATTCAGTGTTCTGGATACAGGGCATGCCCCCACTGAACTTATTGGGGAGTGTATGGGGCCCATGAGTGCACCCTGTTACATCCATTTATTGTGCATCTAACATAAGTGCTCAATTAAAGAAAATTTGTCACGAAGACAAAAGTGGACAATTTTTGACCTCATCTTATTCTTATTTCTCCCCTGGGTCTTCTTTTTGTTTCTTTTTGAATTCTGCCACACGGTTCCAGGGATGTGGAGCACTTTACTTAGTGCTATTTGTGGTTGCTCAGGCGGTGCTTTTTGTCTGTTCTTCATTCCTTTCACAACGCTCTGTTGATAAAAACATAAAATTAGCACTAAATAAAAGGCCCATATCTCTGGAACCATGGGGATTCCAAAACAAGAAAAAGATGCAGAATACTCAGAGGATCAATGTCAATAAAATAGGAGCAAAAACTGGACACTTTGCACACATCATCTTTAAAGGTTTTTTTTCTGTTAATACAGCTTTATCATTGTATAAGAGTTCAGCAAATCTTAAAAGATTTTGGGGTTTTTTTCCTCAAATTTTATCATGTACTATTTTGGGAAGTGAGTAACTGGGTGGATAACTGTGCAAATAAGATTAAAGTTAGATTTATGAACTGGGAATTTTATAAAAAGTTGCAAAAGATTCATATCTCTATTCTTGTATGAGGGTGCAGGGTTTGGGAGGTGAAGTGAAGAATCAAACAACAGCTCTAATCAGAAGAGTTCTATCGTAAATGCACCATATTTATCAAACATTGTGCAACACTTTGATACGTGGCCCAAGACATGACAACGAAGCCACAAACAAAACTGACGTAAAGAAAGAACCCTGATGATAAATTCCCCCGTTTGCATTTAAATTCTACATTATTTTCAATATCTTTGCTTGCTGTTATTGAATGAATACAGTCTTCATTGCAAACCAGAAGATTTTATTTTTTTTAAGGGGTTGCCCACAACTTACATTTTGGTGACCTTTACTTATTACATTTGCATTGGGGGGGATAGACACCCCCCCACTTCCTCACCATCACCAGATAGCCATTTCCGGCTGTGGCTAGATGTACACAGTATACTGAGGCAGAGCAGCGCAGCTCCGCACACAATGCAGTGGACATTCTGTAATTCTGCAGCTTTGCTCCTATTGAAGTGAATGTGATCCAAGCTGCAGTACCTGAGAATGGCCACTACACAGAGTATGGCGCTATGGTGTTCCAGCTTACATTGTGCACATTGATCGCTGCTGGAGCAGATAGCAGCAGATCCAAGGGTGGACACATCTTTGGTGCAACTTGTGCGGCCGCAAAGGGGCTCAAGGGGTGAAGGGGCCACAAATACCTCCAAAGCAGGTGGAATTGGGCATTGCGATGACATAACGTACTGTATCCTCACCTATCCCTTGTAGACTGTGAGCCTTCGCGGGCAGGGACCTCTCTCCTCCTGTACCTGTCTGTGCCTTGTATTGTTCATGATTATTGTACTTGTGCCTATTATGTATACCCTTTTCACATGTAAAGCGCCATGGAATTGATGGCGCTATAATAAATAAATAAATAATAATAATAATAATAATAATAATAATAAAAGCTCTTGGACTGCAAAAAAACCATGTATAGTTCTTGCACAGGGGCCCATTCTGTCTGTGTCCGCCAGTGAGCAGATCAATGGTGGTGTCGGATGTTGACCCCACCAATCTGATAATAATGACCTATTATAAGGATAAGTCAGCCCATTTAAACGTTGGGTTTTTCTACTTCTTATTGTTGCCTTTTTGAGTCACTGTTTTAACATAAATATTGAGACATTCGCCCAGATACATTGTAACAATTTCACAGAATTGTGATATTTTACAAAGGGACCATAAATGATGCGGGCACCAGTGTCATTGTGGGAAACGGCCGAGAATCAGAGGAATGTCGGGGGGATTAGGGTGTGTTGACTTCTGGACAAGGCGGCGATCAGGGAGGATCTGCGTTCCCCGTTCCAGGCAGCTAACAAGGCGTAAGTTCAATGCATCACATCGCATTGCACCTGGGATGGCAGAAGAGCGGCCGCCCCGGGCACAACCGAGGATTCTCAGACCATCTGCAGCCAAGCAGACTTAAGTTTTTGTGAAAGCTCAGCAATCTGCAGCCGGGCCCAGAGCAGCTGCCGCACGGCTCACGAGTCACCGCCATTCCTTCTCTAGGCGCGCCGGGTACATGTATCCAGCACACAACACATATATGTGCCAATGTCACCTGAGCAAAGGTGCGGCTCCGGAATCAACAGGGAACGTCAGAAAAAAGCCCAAAAATACTTCAATGTGTGCTGATGTGTAAGAAGACAAAAGTTATCTCAAGGGTCTGACAGCCGGTGAAGACCCCGACGTGATAAAATGTTTCCTCTCTGATGTCTATGCAACATCTCCAATCGTGGAGTTTCATGATAACATGCATCAAGAATACATGGGTTAATGTCTGGTGTTTGAAGGAGATGGAAGGATTTTTCTTAACAGTCCTGGTGGTCTAGAGTAGTATTTAGTAGTGAAAATCCTGACGGTCTGGAGTAGTATAATCTTTGTTAATCTAAAATAGTATTCATAGCGAAATTCCTGTTCCTGATGGTCTAGTGTAGTATTTAGTAACGATTTCCCTGGTGGTCTGCAGTAGCATTTAGTAGTGAAATCCCTGGCGGTCAAAAGTAGTATTTAGTGAAATCCATGGAGGTCTAGAGTAGCATTTAGTAGTGAAATCCCTGGTGGTCTAGAGTAGCATTTAGTAGTGAAATCCCTGGTGGTCTAGAGTAGCATTTAGTAGTGAAATCCCTGGTGGTCTAGAGTAGCATTTAGTAGTGAAATCCCTGGTGGTCCAGAGTAGCATTTAGTAGTGAAATCTCTGGTGGTCTAGAGTAGTATTTAGTAGTGAAATCCCTGGTGGTCTAGAGCAGCATTTAGTAGTGAAATCCCTGGTGGTCTAGAGTAGTATTTAGTAGTGAAAATCCTGACGGTCTGGAGTAGTATAATCTTTGTTAATCTAAAATAGTATTCATAGTGAAATTCCTGTTCCTGATGGTCTAGTGTAGTATTTAGTAACAATTTCCCTGGTGGTCTGCAGTAGCATTTAGTAGTGAAATCCCTGGTGGTCTAGAGTAGTATTTAGTAGTGAAATTTCTAGTGGTCTAGAGTAGTATTTAGTAGTGAAATCCCTGGTGGTCTAGAGTAGTATTTAGTAGTGAAATCCCTGGTGGTCTAGAGTAGTATTTAGTAGTGAAATCCCTGGTGGTCTAGAGTAGCATTTAGTAGTGAAATCCCTGGTGGTCTAGAGTAGTATTTAGTAGTGAAATCCCTAGTGGTCTAGAGTAGTATTTACAAAGAAACAACAAAGAGCCAGCACCAATGTGCACTAAGGCATCAAATATTCCAAACTGCATTATAAAAATTTTTTTTGAGATTTTTGGCAAAAAATTGCAATTTCTTGAGCTGCTTCGCCACGTCACGGCAAATCTCATTTGAAGCAGTCCTACACTAAAATATTTTTATAAAATGTGCCATGCGGCCTCACATATAAATAGCAGAACTGCTCTCAGCAGCACTCACCTGGTCTATTGCAGTCCCGTACCCATGACTGAGTCATGGCTGTGGGCGGGACAGGTCCAAGCAAATGCTGCATGAAGTATATATACAGCCTGTGGACAAAGCCTGATGACCCAATGTGAACAGTCACCAAACGCCAAAATCCATACAGATGGAATACATCCCAAATTGGGGTGCACAGCAAGGTGGAGGTCAACCACCGACCAATTCAACAAAGAAACAACAAAGAGCCAGCACCAATGTGCACTAAGGCATCAAATATTCCAAACTGCATTATAAAAATTTTTTTTGAGATTTTTGGCAAAAAATTGCAATTTCTTGAGCTGCTTCGCCACGTCACGGCAAATCTCATTTGAAGCAGTCCTACACTAAAATATTTTTATAAAATGTGCCATGCGGCCTCACATATAAATAGCAGAACTGCTCTCAGCAGCACTCACCTGGTCTATTGCAGTCCCGTACCCATGACTGAGTCATGGCTGTGGGCGGGACAGGTCCAAGCAAATGCTGCATGAAGTATATATACAGCCTGTGGACAAAGCCTGATGACCCAATGTGAACAGTCACCAAACGCCAAAATCCATACAGATGGAATACATCCCAAATTGGGGTGCACAGCAAGGTGGAGGTCAACCACCGACCAATTCAACAAAGAAACAACAAAGAGCCAGCACCAATGTGCACTAAGGCATCAAATATTCCAAACTGCATTATAAAAATTTTTTTTGAGATTTTTGGCAAAAAATTGCAATTTCTTGAGCTGCTTCGCCACGTCACGGCAAATCTCATTTGAAGCAGTCCTACACTAAAATATTTTTATAAAATGTGCCATGCGGCCTCACATATAAATAGCAGAACTGCTCTCAGCAGCACTCACCTGGTCTATTGCAGTCCCGTACCCATGACTGAGTCATGGCTGTGGGCGGGACAGGTCCAAGCAAATGCTGCATGAAGTATATATACAGCCTGTGGACAAAGCCTGATGACCCAATGTGAACAGTCACCAAACGCCAAAATCCATACAGATGGAATACATCCCAAATTGGGGTGCACAGCAAGGTGGAGGTCAACCACCGACCAATTCAACAAAGAAACAACAAAGAGCCAGCACCAATGTGCACTAAGGCATCAAATATTCCAAACTGCATTATAAAAATTTTTTTTGAGATTTTTGGCAAAAAATTGCAATTTCTTGAGCTGCTTCGCCACGTCACGGCAAATCTCATTTGAAGCAGTCCTACACTAAAATATTTTTATAAAATGTGCCATGCGGCCTCACATATAAATAGCAGAACTGCTCTCAGCAGCACTCACCTGGTCTATTGCAGTCCCGTACCCATGACTGAGTCATGGCTGTGGGCGGGACAGGTCCAAGCAAATGCTGCATGAAGTATATATACAGCCTGTGGACAAAGCCTGATGACCCAATGTGAACAGTCACCAAACGCCAAAATCCATACAGATGGAATACATCCCAAATTGGGGTGCACAGCAAGGTGGAGGTCAACCACCGACCAATTCAACAAAGAAACAACAAAGAGCCAGCACCAATGTGCACTAAGGCATCAAATATTCCAAACTGCATTATAAAAATTTTTTTTGAGATTTTTGGCAAAAAATTGCAATTTCTTGAGCTGCTTCGCCACGTCACGGCAAATCTCATTTGAAGCAGTCCTACACTAAAATATTTTTATAAAATGTGCCATGCGGCCTCACATATAAATAGCAGAACTGCTCTCAGCAGCACTCACCTGGTCTATTGCAGTCCCGTACCCATGACTGAGTCATGGCTGTGGGCGGGACAGGTCCAAGCAAATGCTGCATGAAGTATATATACAGCCTGTGGACAAAGCCTGATGACCCAATGTGAACAGTCACCAAACGCCAAAATCCATACAGATGGAATACATCCCAAATTGGGGTGCACAGCAAGGTGGAGGTCAACCACCGACCAATTCAACAAAGAAACAACAAAGAGCCAGCACCAATGTGCACTAAGGCATCAAATATTCCAAACTGCATTATAAAAATTTTTTTTGAGATTTTTGGCAAAAAATTGCAATTTCTTGAGCTGCTTCGCCACGTCACGGCAAATCTCATTTGAAGCAGTCCTACACTAAAATATTTTTATAAAATGTGCCATGCGGCCTCACATATAAATAGCAGAACTGCTCTCAGCAGCACTCACCTGGTCTATTGCAGTCCCGTACCCATGACTGAGTCATGGCTGTGGGCGGGACAGGTCCAAGCAAATGCTGCATGAAGTATATATACAGCCTGTGGACAAAGCCTGATGACCCAATGTGAACAGTCACCAAACGCCAAAATCCATACAGATGGAATACATCCCAAATTGGGGTGCACAGCAAGGTGGAGGTCAACCACCGACCAATTCAACAAAGAAACAACAAAGAGCCAGCACCAATGTGCACTAAGGCATCAAATATTCCAAACTGCATTATAAAAATTTTTCTTGAGATTTTTGGCAAAAAATTGCAATTTCTTGAGCTGCTTCGCCACGTCACGGCAAATCTCATTTGAAGCAGTCCTACACTAAAATATTTTTATAAAATGTGCCATGCGGCCTCACATATAAATAGCAGAACTGCTCTCAGCAGCACTCACCTGGTCTATTGCAGTCCCGTACCCATGACTGAGTCATGGCTGTGGGCGGGACAGGTCCAAGCAAATGCTGCATGAAGTATATATACAGCCTGTGGACAAAGCCTGATGACCCAATGTGAACAGTCACCAAACGCCAAAATCCATACAGATGGAATACATCCCAAATTGGGGTGCACAGCAAGGTGGAGGTCAACCACCGACCAATTCAACAAAGAAACAACAAAGAGCCAGCACCAATGTGCACTAAGGCATCAAATATTCCAAACTGCATTATAAAAATTTTTTTTGAGATTTTTGGCAAAAAATTGCAATTTCTTGAGCTGCTTCGCCACGTCACGGCAAATCTCATTTGAAGCAGTCCTACACTAAAATATTTTTATAAAATGTGCCATGCGGCCTCACATATAAATAGCAGAACTGCTCTCAGCAGCACTCACCTGGTCTATTGCAGTCCCGTACCCATGACTGAGTCATGGCTGTGGGCGGGACAGGTCCAAGCAAATGCTGCATGAAGTATATATACAGCCTGTGGACAAAGCCTGATGACCCAATGTGAACAGTCACCAAACGCCAAAATCCATACAGATGGAATACATCCCAAATTGGGGTGCACAGCAAGGTGGAGGTCAACCACCGACCAATTCAACAAAGAAACAACAAAGAGCCAGCACCAATGTGCACTAAGGCATCAAATATTCCAAACTGCATTATAAAAATTTTTTTTGAGATTTTTGGCAAAAAATTGCAATTTCTTGAGCTGCTTCGCCACGTCACGGCAAATCTCATTTGAAGCAGTCCTACACTAAAATATTTTTATAAAATGTGCCATGCGGCCTCACATATAAATAGCAGAACTGCTCTCAGCAGCACTCACCTGGTCTATTGCAGTCCCGTACCCATGACTGAGTCATGGCTGTGGGCGGGACAGGTCCAAGCAAATGCTGCATGAAGTATATATACAGCCTGTGGACAAAGCCTGATGACCCAATGTGAACAGTCACCAAACGCCAAAATCCATACAGATGGAATACATCCCAAATTGGGGTGCACAGCAAGGTGGAGGTCAACCACCGACCAATTCAACAAAGAAACAACAAAGAGCCAGCACCAATGTGCACTAAGGCATCAAATATTCCAAACTGCATTATAAAAATTTTTTTTGAGATTTTTGGCAAAAAATTGCAATTTCTTGAGCTGCTTCGCCACGTCACGGCAAATCTCATTTGAAGCAGTCCTACACTAAAATATTTTTATAAAATGTGCCATGCGGCCTCACATATAAATAGCAGAACTGCTCTCAGCAGCACTCACCTGGTCTATTGCAGTCCCGTACCCATGACTGAGTCATGGCTGTGGGCGGGACAGGTCCAAGCAAATGCTGCATGAAGTATATATACAGCCTGTGGACAAAGCCTGATGACCCAATGTGAACAGTCACCAAACGCCAAAATCCATACAGATGGAATACATCCCAAATTGGGGTGCACAGCAAGGTGGAGGTCAACCACCGACCAATTCAACAAAGAAACAACAAAGAGCCAGCACCAATGTGCACTAAGGCATCAAATATTCCAAACTGCATTATAAAAATTTTTTTTGAGATTTTTGGCAAAAAATTGCAATTTCTTGAGCTGCTTCGCCACGTCACGGCAAATCTCATTTGAAGCAGTCCTACACTAAAATATTTTTATAAAATGTGCCATGCGGCCTCACATATAAATAGCAGAACTGCTCTCAGCAGCACTCACCTGGTCTATTGCAGTCCCGTACCCATGACTGAGTCATGGCTGTGGGCGGGACAGGTCCAAGCAAATGCTGCATGAAGTATATATACAGCCTGTGGACAAAGCCTGATGACCCAATGTGAACAGTCACCAAACGCCAAAATCCATACAGATGGAATACATCCCAAATTGGGGTGCACAGCAAGGTGGAGGTCAACCACCGACCAATTCAACAAAGAAACAACAAAGAGCCAGCACCAATGTGCACTAAGGCATCAAATATTCCAAACTGCATTATAAAAATTTTTTTTGAGATTTTTGGCAAAAAATTGCAATTTCTTGAGCTGCTTCGCCACGTCACGGCAAATCTCATTTGAAGCAGTCCTACACTAAAATATTTTTATAAAATGTGCCATGCGGCCTCACATATAAATAGCAGAACTGCTCTCAGCAGCACTCACCTGGTCTATTGCAGTCCCGTACCCATGACTGAGTCATGGCTGTGGGCGGGACAGGTCCAAGCAAATGCTGCATGAAGTATATATACAGCCTGTGGACAAAGCCTGATGACCCAATGTGAACAGTCACCAAACGCCAAAATCCATACAGATGGAATACATCCCAAATTGGGGTGCACAGCAAGGTGGAGGTCAACCACCGACCAATTCAACAAAGAAACAACAAAGAGCCAGCACCAATGTGCACTAAGGCATCAAATATTCCAAACTGCATTATAAAAATTTTTTTTGAGATTTTTGGCAAAAAATTGCAATTTCTTGAGCTGCTTCGCCACGTCACGGCAAATCTCATTTGAAGCAGTCCTACACTAAAATATTTTTATAAAATGTGCCATGCGGCCTCACATATAAATAGCAGAACTGCTCTCAGCAGCACTCACCTGGTCTATTGCAGTCCCGTACCCATGACTGAGTCATGGCTGTGGGCGGGACAGGTCCAAGCAAATGCTGCATGAAGTATATATACAGCCTGTGGACAAAGCCTGATGACCCAATGTGAACAGTCACCAAACGCCAAAATCCATACAGATGGAATACATCCCAAATTGGGGTGCACAGCAAGGTGGAGGTCAACCACCGACCAATTCAACAAAGAAACAACAAAGAGCCAGCACCAATGTGCACTAAGGCATCAAATATTCCAAACTGCATTATAAAAATTTTTTTTGAGATTTTTGGCAAAAAATTGCAATTTCTTGAGCTGCTTCGCCACGTCACGGCAAATCTCATTTGAAGCAGTCCTACACTAAAATATTTTTATAAAATGTGCCATGCGGCCTCACATATAAATAGCAGAACTGCTCTCAGCAGCACTCACCTGGTCTATTGCAGTCCCGTACCCATGACTGAGTCATGGCTGTGGGCGGGACAGGTCCAAGCAAATGCTGCATGAAGTATATATACAGCCTGTGGACAAAGCCTGATGACCCAATGTGAACAGTCACCAAACGCCAAAATCCATACAGATGGAATACATCCCAAATTGGGGTGCACAGCAAGGTGGAGGTCAACCACCGACCAATTCAACAAAGAAACAACAAAGAGCCAGCACCAATGTGCACTAAGGCATCAAATATTCCAAACTGCATTATAAAAATTTTTTTTTGAGATTTTTGGCAAAAAATTGCAATTTCTTGAGCTGCTTCGCCACGTCACGGCAAATCTCATTTGAAGCAGTCCTACACTAAAATATTTTTATAAAATGTGCCATGCGGCCTCACATATAAATAGCAGAACTGCTCTCAGCAGCACTCACCTGGTCTATTGCAGTCCCGTACCCATGACTGAGTCATGGCTGTGGGCGGGACAGGTCCAAGCAAATGCTGCATGAAGTATATATACAGCCTGTGGACAAAGCCTGATGACCCAATGTGAACAGTCACCAAACGCCAAAATCCATACAGATGGAATACATCCCAAATTGGGGTGCACAGCAAGGTGGAGGTCAACCACCGACCAATTCAACAAAGAAACAACAAAGAGCCAGCACCAATGTGCACTAAGGCATCAAATATTCCAAACTGCATTATAAAAATTTTTTTTGAGATTTTTGGCAAAAAATTTTTTATAATGCAGTTTGGAATATTTGATGCCTTAGTGCACATTGGTGCTGGCTCTTTGTTGTTTCTTAGAGTAGTATTTAGTAGCGAAATCTCTGGTGGTCAAGAGTAGTATTTAGTAGCGAAATCCCTGGTGGTCTAGAGTAGTATTTAGTAGCGAAATCCCTGGTGGTCTAGAGTAGTATTTAGTAGTGAAATCCCTAGTAGTCTAGAGTAGCATTTAGTAGTGAAATCCCTGGTGGTCTAGAGTAGTATTTAGTAGTGAAATCCCTAGTGGTCTAGAGTAGTATTTAGTAGTGAAATCCCTGGTGGTCTAGAGTAGTATTTAGTAGTGAAATCCCTGGTGGTCTAGAGTAGTATTTAGTAGTGAAATCCCTGGTGGTCTAGAGTAGCATTTAGTAGTGAAATCCCTGGTGGTCTAGAGTAGTATTTAGTAGTGAAATCCCTAGTGGTCTAGAGTAGTATTTAGTAGCGAAATCTCTGGTGGTCAAGAGTAGTATTTAGTAGCGAAATCCCTGGTGGTCTAGAGTAGTATTTAGTAGCAAAATCCCTGGTGGTCTAGAATAGTATTTAGTAGTGAAATCCCTAGTAGTCTAGAGTAGCATTTAGTAGTGAAATCCCTAGTAGTCTAGAGTAGTGTTTAATAGTGAAATCCATGGTGATACAGAGTAGCATTTAATAATAAAATCTCTGGTAATCTAAAATAGTATTCATAGCTAAATTCCTGGAGGTCTAGAGTAGTATAGAGTGATGAAATCCCTGGTGGTCTGGAGGAGTATTTAGTGGTATAATCTCTGGTGATCTAGAGTAACATTTCACAGCATAATTCTTGGTGGTCTAGAGTATTTTTTTTAACATTAAAATCTCTAGTGGTCTAGAGTAGTATTTAGTGTTGAAATCCCTGGTGGTCTAGAGAAATATAATCCCTAATTGATAGGGCAGTGAGGGGGCTAACAACAGCATTTCTTGTCCTTAGGATCTATGGCAATAAGGAAGTCATGCCAACTTAATTGGTGGTTTAACGTAAGGAAGGATTCATGTTACCATCCATGGTGGTCCAGGGTACAGAGGTATTTTGTAGTTAAATTCCTTGTGTCTAGAGCAGTGAAAGTGTTAATGACAACACGTCTTGTCCAAAGTAATAAGGAATTGATGTCAGCTTTCTTGGTGGTCTTTCAGAGCGTCAAGATCCCTGGTGGTCTAGAGTAGTATTTAGTAGTGAAATTTCTGGTGGTCTAGAGTAGTATTTAGTAGCGAAATCTCTGGTGGTCTAGAGTAGCATTTAGTAGCGAAATCCCTTGTGGTCTAGAGTAGTATATAGTAGCGAAATCCCTGGTGGTCTAGAGTAGTATTTAGCAGTGAAATCCCCAGTGGTCTAGAGTAGCATTTGGTAGTGAAATCCCTGGTGGTCTAGAGTAGTATTTAGTAGTGAAATCCCTAGTAGTCTAGAGTAGTGTTTAATAGTGAAATCCCCAGTGGTCTAGAGTAGCATTTAGTAGTGAAATCCCTGGTGGTCTAGAGTAGTATTTAGTAGTGAAATCCCTGGTGGTCTAGAGTAGCATTTAGTAGTGAAATCCCTAGTAGTCTAGAGTAGTGTTTAATAGTGAAATCCATGGTGATACAGAGTAGCATTTAATAATAAAATCTCTGGTAATCTAAAATAGTATTCATAGCTAAATTCCTGGAGGTCTAGAGTAGTATAGAGTGATGAAATCCCTGGTGGTCTGGAGGAGTATTTAGTGGAATAATCTCTGGTGATCTAGAGTAACATTTCACAGCATAATTCTTGGTGGTCTAGAGTATTTTTTTTAACATTAAAATCTCTAGTGGTCTAGAGTAGTATTTAGTGTTGAAATCCCTGGTGGTCTAGAGGAATATAATCCCTAATTGATAGGGCAGTGAGGGGGCTAACAACAGCATTTCTTGTCCTTAGGATCTATGGCAATAAGGAAGTCATGCCAACTTAATTGGTGGTTTAACGTAAGGAAGGATTCATGTTCCCATCCATGGTGGTCCAGGGTACAGAGGTATTTTGTAGTTAAATTCCTTGTGTCTAGAGCAGTGAAAGTGTTAATGACAACACGTCTTGTCCAAAGTAATAAGGCATTGATGTCAGCTTTCTTGGTGGTCTTTCAGAGCGTCAAGATCCCTGGTGGTCTAGAGTAGTGGGATGTAAATCAATGGTTGCTAGAAGGAAAATAAATTAGTAACAGTTTAGTATGTGGTCCAAGGCAGTTAAGGAATATGAACTTTCTCCAGGTATAGCATTGTCAATATCCCTGGTGGTCTAGAGTGAAGTATTTAGAAGCTATATACTTGTTGACCAGGGTACAGACAGGGTTAATAATAATAACATCACTTATTGTCCAGGGGAGTGAAGATGTTAATGCCCACTCTCCAATTGGTCTTCGGTAATAAAGGTTCCTTGTGGTTCTAGGGGCTGATGTCTACACGGTGTAGAGAAGACGTCCATGCTGTCCAGTAAAGGTCTCTGTGGACTGGTGGGGTGGCCAGTAAAGGAAGCGCAGCTTGTAAGCACCAAGCTTCATGTCCCAACACCACCCGCAGTCCTGACTGCGCTCCATGACATCCATGTATAAGTCAGTGACACAGAAGCGCCCTCTGGTGGTGACTGCAGGCAGTCCAGACTTTATGTAAAAATAATATTTAGATAAAGGGGAAGCGAAGAACACGGGATATTCTACAGAGACGCTGGACATGAGACCAACAAGAGCCAAACTGGACTCTATGGTAGTCATTAATAATGATAGGTATGAATATGTCTGCTGTATACTGCACATCATCAGCAGGAGAACATTGCAGCCTCCTACATTATGCAGCGGAACGCGCAGACACGTCACGTCTTCACTGCGATCCGCTCTGTGATCTGACAACGGGGAGTTTTAGCCTAAGGTTTATTCTGCCTGCGCTATTTCTGGACTGAATGTCATATTTTACAGTCATTTGTTTTCTTCCACATGAAAGTCTATTCTGCAGATAAGATATAATTAATGCACAGCCTCCATGATATGTATCAATTGTGCTAATGTATCTATTAAATAAACATATATAACTATTTGTCTCATCTGTCTTACACTGTAAATTTTCATCTACCTATCATCTATCTGCCCAACATCTGTCCCTCTATTATCTATCTATCCAACTATCTATCCCTCTACCTATCTATCTATCTATCTATCCCTCTATCTATCCATCCATTATCTATCCCTCTATTACCTATCCCTCTATCAATCTATCCCTTTATCTATCTATCTATTCCTCTATCTATCCATTATCTATCTATTATCTATCTATCCCTCTATCCCTCTATCCCTCTATCCCTCTATCCATCTATCCATCTATCCATCTATCCATCCATCTATCCCTCTATCCATCCATCTATCCCTCTATCCCTCTATCCATCCATCTATCCCTCTATCTATCCCTCTATCCATTTATCTATCCCTTTATCTATCTATCCCTCTATCCATCCATCTATCCCTCTATCCATCTATCCCTCTATCTATCCCTCTATCCATTTATCTATCCCTTTATCTATCTATCCCTCTATCCATCCATCTATCCCTCTATCCATCCATCTATCCCTCTATCCATCCATCTATCCCTCTATCCATCCATCTATCCCTCTATCCATCCATCTATCCCTCTATCCATCCATCTATCCCTCTATCCATCCATCTATCCTTCTATCCATCCATCTATCCCTCTATCCCTCTATCCATCTATCCATCTATCCATCTATCCATCTATCCATCTATCCATCCCTCTATCCATCTATCCCTCTATCCCTCTATCCCTCTATCCCTCTATCCATCTATCCCTCTATCCCTCTATCCATCTATCTATCCCTCTATCCATCCATCCCTCTATCCATCCATCCATCCATCCATCCATCCCTCTATCCCTCTATCCCTCTATCCATCCCTCTATCCCTCTATCCATCCCTCTATCCCTCTATCCCTCTATCCATCCATCCATCCATCCATCCATCCATCCATCCATCCCTCTATCCCTCTATCCATCCATCCATCCATCCATCTATCCATCTATCCCTCTATCCCTCTATCCCTCTATCCCTCTATCCCTCTATCCATCCATCCATCCATCCATCCCTCTATCCCTCTATCCATCCATCCATCCATCCATCCATCCATCCATCCATCTATCCATCTATCCATCTATCCATCTATCCATCTATCCCTCTATCCCTCTATCCATCTATCCCTCTATCCAATTATCCATCTATCCAATTATCCATCTATCCAATTATCCATCTATCCATCTATCCATCTATCCCTCTATCCCTCTATCCCTCTATCCCTCTATCCCTCTATCCATCTATCCCTCTATCCATCCCTCTATCCCTCTATCCATCCCTCTATCCCTCTATCCCTCTATCCCTCTATCCCTCTATCCCTCTATCCCTCTATCCATCTATCCCTCTATCCATCCCTCTATCCCTCTATCCCTCTATCCCTCTATCCCTCTATCCCTCTATCCCTCTATCCATCTATCCATCTATCCCTCTATCCCTCTATCCCTCTATCCCTCTATCCCTCTATCCCTCCATCCCTCTATCCCTCTATCTATCCATCCATCCCTCTATCCATCCATCCCTCTATCCATCCATCCCTCTATCCATCCATCCATCCATCCATCTATCCATCTATCCATCCATCCCTCTATCCCTCTATCCCTCTATCTCTCTATCCATCCCTCTATCCCTCTATCCATCCATCCATCCATCCATCCATCTATCCCTCTATCCCTCTATCCCTCTATCCATCTATCCATCTATCCATCTATCCATCTATCCATCTATCCATCTATCCATCTATCCATCTATCCCTCTATCCATCTATCCCTCTAGCCATCTAGCCATCTAGCCATCTATCCCTCTATCCCTCTATCCCTCTATCTATCCCTCTATCTATCCCTCTATCTATCCCTCTATCTATCCCTCTATCTATCTATCTATCCCTCTATCTATCCATCTATCTATCACTCTATCTATCCCTCTATCCCTCTATCCATCTATCCATCTATCCATCTATCCCTCTATCCATCTATCCCTCTATCCATCTATCCATCTATCCCTCTATCCATCTATCCCTCTATCCATCTATCCATCTATCCCTCTATCCATCTATCCCTCTATCCATCTATCCCTCTATCCATCTATCCATCTATCCATCTATCCATCTATCCCTCTATCCATCTATCCCTCTATCCATCTATCCATCTATCCCTCTATCCATCTATCCCTCTATCCATCTATCTATCTATCCCTCTTTCCATCTATCCCTCTATCCATCTATCCCTCTATCCATCTATCCATCTATCCCTCTATCTATCCCTCTATCTATCTATCCCTCTATCTATCTATCCCTCTATCTATCTATCCCTCTATCTATCCCTCTATGTATCTATCTATCTATCTATCTCTCTATCTATCCATCTATCCCTCTATCTATCTATCTATCCCTCTATCTATCTATCCCTCTATCTATCTATCCCTCTATCTATCTATCCCTCTATCTATCCCTCTATCTATCCCTCTATCTATCCCTCTATCTATCCCTCTATCTATCCCTCTATCTATCCCTCTATCCATCCATCTATCCATCCATCTATCCCTCCATCTATCCCTCTATCTATCCCTCTATCTATCCCTCTATCTATCTATCTATCCCTCTATCTCTATCTATCCATTATCTATCTATCTATCTATCTATCTATCTATCTATCCCTCTATCTATCTATCCCTCTATCTATCTATCTATCCATTATCTATCCCTCTATCTATCTATCTATCCCTCTCTACCCATCTATCTAATGAGCTATTCATCTACAGGAAAAAAAAAGAAAAATAAAGGCAGCATTAACAAGTATTTCACATGAAATAGTGACTATTTGTTCCATACTTCAGTAGACTGAGCCATGGAATAAAAGAATACAGCAGCACTATGTAGGCGCCAAGACATATGCAAACATAGAATATATGATATGCAGAAAGTTGTATAAAATATACCGTATTTTTCAGCTTATATGGCGCACCAGATTATAAAATGCACTGAATTATAAGACGCAGTCCAAATTTAGAGAAAAAAAAGTTTTTAAAAAAAAAAAATGGAGTCCATTTTACAATCTGGTGGTGTTTTAATGGAGTTGGTAGATGTAGGCGCAGTACAATAGTTTGATCTGCCCTGGGCAGGCCAGATCAAAGTGCGCCTGCGCAGGACCTCAATGCTTCAGAATAAGGAAGACCAAGATGGCCGAAAGGGGAGGTGCCGGTCCCTTAGCACGGTACCACCCATCCGACGGTTGTGCACCGGAGCGACCTCCTAGGTGAGTATTACACAGCGGCCTGAGCTCTTAGGGTATGACCGCACTTTGTGTCGTCCAAAAAGTATGTTAAAACGCACCCTCTGGCAGTAATTTATTTTGCCAAAGTTGCTTTTGTCCACAAAATAGCGCTAAAAACGCATGCGTATTTACCTCGTTTTTGATGCGTTTTTAGCGCTTTTTGCATGCTTTTCCATTGCATTTTGACAGATGCGTTTTGAACATCAAGACACTGCTAAATAAAGTTTAAACAGTCAAACAGAATGAAAAAAGAGAAAAAAAAGGAACAAATCTATATTAATGGGAAAAATAATGAAAATAGATATTTCTTAAAATGATTGCGGTAATATACATTTTATCGCTAAAATAGCAATAAATGCATATTTTTCTTAAATTTAATTGTCGGATTTTGTGTGTGTGTAAAGGGACATATCAAATCATTATTTTGATGTCAAAAAAGCATGTTTTCTGCACTAAAAAAGCAGGTAAAACGCAGGAATTTTGATTTTGCATGCGTTTTGAACTTCTCATTGACTTCAATGTTATCAAAACGCTGCAGAAATGGCAAAAACAATTGACATGCTGCTTCTTTGAACGCATGTTTTTTGCCACAAAATATGCAAATTAAACGCAGCGTTTAGAAACGCAAAGTGCGGACAAGAAATCCACATTTCCCATAGACTTTGCTGGAAAAACAAAACGCATGCCTTTTGGCATCAAAACGATGCAGTTCAAAACGGACCTAAAAAGCAGCTGAAACGCAGGTGGAAACGCAAAGTGCGGTCATACCCTTATATACAGCATGTTAGAATGCTGTATATAGGAGCCCACTGGTGGTGGCGGCAGCTTATAGGGCAAAAAACTGGTGACAGGTTGCCTTTAAGACCGATAGGTCGTAACCAGGGATGATCAAATACTTCGATTATTCGGCTTTGCGAATATTTTCCGAATACCTCGCCGCTATTCGACTATTCGCGAATATTCAATGCGCAATGTACGGTAAGTCTATGGGAAACCCGAACAACAACTATTCGGAACTATTCGGGCTTCCCATAGACTTACATTGCGCATCGAATAGTTGAATAGCGGTGAGGTATTCGGAAAATATTCTCAAAGCCGAATAATCAAAGTATTCGATCATCCCTAGTCGTAACGCGTCAACATGGAAATTCAAATAAATTGAATTTTAAGGAGCACCGGAATATTTTTTTCTTGGATTTGTAGATGTAGGGTGGTGCAGAACTGTGTTGAGCATTTTGGTTGAGAGAGATAAGTTTATATTGGACTCTGTAGCAGATGGGTAACCAGTGCAATGACTGGCACAGAGCAGAGGCATCAGTGAAGCGGCTGGACAGGAATACGACCCTGGCTGCTGCATTCAGGACGGATTGGAGAGGAGAAAGTCTGGAGAGAGCGAGACCGATCAGTAGAGAGTTACAATAGTCCAGATGAGAATGAATAAGAGCGACAGTCAGAGTTTTTGCGGTTTCAAAAGGGAGAAAAGGTCAGATTCTGGAGATGTTATTGAGATGCAGGTGACGTAAGCGAGTGATTGTATATAGGGAATAAAGGAAAGTTCTGTATCAATTATTATAACGCCAAAACATTGGGCATGCTGCTGGGAGTGAAGGTTGAACCATCCAAGGAAATTGCAATATTGGGTAAAGGTAAGTTTCTGGAGGGAAGAAATACGAGAAGTTCAGTGTCAGCCAGTGGAAGGTCATAGTGTTAGAAATGGGGGGATTTTGCATGGCCCTCTTGTAGGTACCAGTGCACTTATGGATGGACCCCATAGAAAATGGGGCTATAGAGGCTGAGATGGGCGCAGCTCTCCAATAGTCCGGATTTGGTGAGGTTACAGACCGGCTGAATGATGGGTCTCACATGTTACAGATGTGATGATGGACACGGCTCATCACACAATTCTTCCAATTAGCGGTACAGGATGAGCCCATTCAGGAGGCTGCTGAGCCAGCGGGGGCGACAGGCGGCTTTAACCTCCCCTATAGGTATTTGCATTGGCTGCTTTCTCTTATACATTAGATTAAAAAGTTTGCCCAGGACTGCTTGCCTCAGCGTGTTCTCATTTGTCACTGGCCGCACCTCACTAATCCTCGCTGGCCCCCCTTTCTCTCCGTGTACAGCCCCCGCCTCTATGTGGAGCACACATTTACACACGCATGCATGCACACACACACTGTAACACGCACACAACCCGGCACACATTCTGCGCAGCCTGCGAGAGGGTGAGCACGGAGCGGAGATGGCAGCTGGTGGCAACCTCAAACTGCATCGCCTGGGCAAGAGAGGATGGGAAGGCAGCTGCTATACGGACATGCAGGTACAGGTACCTCTCCGCTCCTCCTGTCCCCGGTGCCAAAAACTGGGCACTTATCCTCTATAATAGTCTATAATCCTTTTCTGGAGACGGATGACTTCGCTTGGCACCACCCATGGCGAGACCCTAACCCACCGCCACCATAGTCATAAAACGACATAGTCAGCTCTGCTACATCTATACTTCCAAATTGGAAGCTATGCCAAGTTTGACGAGCACAGACCCCGTATTATTTCATGGCCAATGACCCCCCATTTATTTTGGGTCACTTGAGGCATTATGAAGCCCAGCGGTCCCGGCTATCCCAAATTAATTGAAATCATCCAATAATTATCCTTGACTGGAGCCATTTTTATTTTTAGCGAGTGTTGGCAGTTTTTATTTTCCATAGCGGAGGAGATTATTTAGGGAATTTAGGGGTTCGGAGGATGCAAAATGGTTTTTGGGGTGCAGAAGAGATTGGGGCGTTGGCGAGAGTGCAGAATGTGCAATGGGAATGTGGAAGGATTGGGAGCCGGGGGGCAGCATGGTGCCAAGTTAAATCACAAAGATGCCCGTCAGGGAGGCTATTTGTGGCACAGAACAGAGAGGCTTGGGTGGCACCGCAGCCGGCCGGGCTAAGGCTGTGACCGTGCCACACGTCACTCTCAGATATGTAGGTCAGCACTAAGCAGAATAAGAAGTTACTATGGCAGGAGCGAGGCGTTATATAAGTGATGGATGCACATTGAGCTGGAGGATAGGGCATGATAAAATATGTATACGCGCCATCTATTGGCTGGCATAGCGCTGTAGCTTCAAAATGGTGGATGGGCGATGAGGGGAGGGGGAGCGCCACGGAGGGAAGACAGGTCAGCCAAGGTAAGGAGCAAGAGGACTTTTTTCTTGTAGAAGACGGAGTGGAGATAAAAAGGCACAAAATGCATCAAATGTCTTCAACCTCCCATAAGATTTCTTACAGGATGGGTCTATATCATCTTTGCTCATTTTGATATCTATGTATTAATATTGTTGCATTTTGCAATGTATTTTTTCATACACTGGAAATTTTCACAATTTTAAAATCAAATTAAAGAAATTGCCATTCTATACAATTACATCATGGAGTTGTGCCGCAGAGGTCATTGTGATTGACAGCTCGGCTCCTGCGGTAATGGTTATTTAACCCCTTAGATACACAATCAGCATCAACCGTAACATTTAAATGGTTACAGAGGTAGAGGGCTCCCTCTATAACCCAGCTGGTCCCCCATAAATCACAACTAATGGCAATCATAGCAAACTGAGTGCATGGAGGACGATGAGGCCAGAAGACCAGGGCTACATATCACTGGACTATAATATATATATATATATATATATATATATATATATATATATATATATATATATATATATATATATATATATATATATATATACATACACATATACATACACACACACACACACACATATATATATTTCACATTTATAGCCATACATACATTACCATATTGTGTCCGTCTACAGCCACCACTAGGGGGAGCTAACCAAGGACAGGTTAATTATTGCATTCTATGTACACATTCACATGTCCAGTAATCCTCTGTTAGAAAGAATCCTCTGTTGCCAAAAAAAGTTCTGCAAAAACAACTTTCTTGTCGTTTTGAAAAAATTGATTTTTGCAGGATCTGTTTTTTTTTACATTGGTGTCTATGGAGAATGGATCCGTTACCTGATTGCGATTTATCTTCTGTTTGAAACTGATCCAGTAAGAAGAAAAAAGGCTCCTTTACAAATGAAAGAAAAACATTGCTAAATAGCAATCAGAACTGATCCATCTTCTATAGATTCCATGGTTAATAAAACGGATCCTGCAAAAATCTATTAATTCAAAATAGACGAGAGAGTTGTGTTTGCGTTTGTATTGTATCAATTGCTTCTGGTTCCGTTCTAGATGATTACTGGACATAAACTTGGCCTAAATCCTCAAGTAGTGAGCGCCTTCTAGAATTCCATCATTTATGTATATGCATAATTGGTTTCGGGCGTGTGCTCTTAAACCAAGTTACTCTTATATCAAAGCGAATTTTCCCAGAGGAAATAATTGAAACACGGACAATTCATTCCACAACCCAAAAATATTTACTGTATTTATACAAACTTATTACAGAAATACAAAATAATGTCCTGTATTCATATAAAATTATTACAGTACACTAATACAACATACTGTACAGTAAAATCATATAAAACAAATTAAACTGCACTTTAGCTTACAATAGAATTGTTGGTGTGCGGGAGGTACAGTACAAGCAATGTGCTGCACTGGTTATCAGAAAGAAAGTACAATACTGTATCCACAAATGCAAATTGCTAAACATGCTATATAGTATATACTGTACTGTGCAATGGTATACTGTATACAGTACATATGTAGAGAAAGTTACCTCCAGAGCGGGTCAGAGCGCGGTGAAAGGACAGAACCGGAAGGTGCACTGTAAGTATTTGCTCTTCTTGCAAATCATTGCTCTTAAACCAAGTTATAAATGTGTAAAAAGCTTTGCTTGTTTTGCAAAACGCTCTCAAACCAAGTTACTCTTAAACCAAGGTTCCACTGTAACAAAAAAAAAAATTCTGTTATGAAACTCAAAGATTTGTATGATTTTTTTTTTTTAATGGAAATACCTTTTACTCATTGACACCTCTCCTTGTTCTTCTGCCTGGTTTCTCCTAGCATTATTGTATCTGTGCGCAGGTACTTTCAGAACTGACCTTCTCATCAGCTTTTACTATGTGTCCTCCTGCGCTGCAGTGCCGTTACAGTGTAGCTAGTGCAGACATAACTCTTTGCACAGTCTGATGCATTCATTAGTGGAGCTGCAGATGAAGTTTCCCTTTCAGTTTCCAGCATGTACAGTGCAGTGCAGCCTCCCAGCCCCCAGAGGTCCCTCATATTGGGATGTGCGGTCTGCAGCAGCATTTCCAGAGAGTAGAGTTGTAGGAAGTGTAAAGCTTCACCCGGCAGCTCAGGCACAGCACACACCATGCAGGTCAGTGCTGCGGATCCGCACACAGCAGCGGCGGGAGCAGAACTCTGCTGCAGAGCTTTGTTTACAAATAGCAGTGATACATTGTATCCGGGGACAATTCCGCCGGTTACATTCTTCTGCTGTGTTTAATTGTGACTTTACATAGTGATTGTAATCTCTACATCAGAGCACGGAGAGCATGCTGGGAGTTGTAGTTCTGCTGTAGGTTGCATTGGGGGCGCTGTTTCACTTATTTCTATGTTGGCCCTTTTTATACTTTTGCAGCTCATCTGCTTTTTTGCATTAGTTTTTGTGCAGAGAGTGCAGCTGAGGAGCAACTGCAAAGCAGAACTAAAGTAAAGGGGATGATCATTCTACAATCTCTACAGGGAGTTATGATGCAGTGACTTTTGTGAGTTCAGTATCCAGTAATCATCTGATACAATGGATCCTACAGTTGCAAACACAACTTTCTTGTACGTTTTTTTAAAAAAAAAATTTTTTTGCAGGATCCTTAACATTGGAATCTATGGAAAACGGATCTGTTTACCGATTGCTATTTATCTTCCATTTCAAATGGATCCAGTAAGAAAAAAAATGGATCTGTTACAAATGGAAGAATAACGGGTGGATAAATAGCAATCGGGTATTGGATCCATTTTCCATAGACTCCCATGCTAAAAAAAAAAAAAAAATGGATCCTGCAAAAATCTATTGTTCAAAACGGACAAGAAAGTTGTGTTTGCAGAACTTTTTTTTTTACCAACTGATTCGTTCCAATGGATGATTACTGGACATGTGCACTTAGCCTAAGGCCTCCGACACACATCCGTGCCGCCGTTACGTGTTTGGTACGTTTTTGCATGTACCGGCGGCACGGTGACACGTACACCAATATTACCCTATGGTAACAGGCACACACACGTAAAACCATATAGAACGTGTGTCCGTGTCGTTTGTACGTGTGTGCGTTTTTCCACACGCTCGACATGTCCGTTTTTCTCCGACATCACGCAGGGACGGACCCGCTAAATTCAATGGGTTCGTGTCTGAACGTATGTGACACGTAGCATGTCCGTGTTCTACCCTTACCGTCCGTGTGCATTTTTGTTTCATTCTGGATGCAATGTCAGTCTCCCTCTGTCGGGTGGTATCGTTCGCTGTCAGATGGTCGCTCTGTCTGTCTGTCGGTCTCTCCCACTCTCGCATACTCACCGATCCCCGGTCACGGTGCTGCACAGCTTTGAAAAACCTCTGGCGGCTGTTACTTTTTTGAAAATGCCGGCCGCTCATTATTCAATCTCGTATTCACTGCTTCCTCCGCCCACCGGCGCCTATGATTGGTTGCAGTCAGACACGCCCCCACGCTGAGTGACAGCTGTCTCACTGCAACCAATCACAGCCACCGGCGGCCGTGTCTATATCATGCAGTAAAATAAATAAATAAATAAATAATTTAAAAAAAAACAAACGACATGCCGTTCCCCCCAATTTGGATACCAGCCAGGGTAAAGCCACACAGCTGAAGGCTTGTATTCTTCAGGATGGGGATCTCCACGTTATGGGGAGCCCCCCAGCCTAACAATATCAGCCAGCAGCCGCCCCAAATTGCCGCATCCATTAGATGCGACAGTCCCGGGACTCTACCTGACTCTTCCCAAATTGCCCTGGTGCGGTGGCAATCGAGGTAATAAGGAGTTAATGGCAGCCCATAGCTGCCACTTAGTTCTAGGTTAATTATGACAGGCGTCTCCCCGAGATACCTTCCATGATTAACCTGTAAGTTAAATAAAATAAACACACACATCCAAAAAATCCTTTATTTGGAATAATACACAAAACCAAGCACCCTCTTTCACCACTTTTTTAAGCCACAAATACCCATCCAGGTTCGGCGTAATCCACGGAGGTCCCACGACGCTCTCAGCTCTGCTACATGAAGGTGACAGGAGCGGCCACATAACATGACCGCTCTGTGTCAGCTCCACGCAGCAACTGAGGTGAGCCGCGCAATCAGCGATGACGTCACTCAGGTTACTCACGGTCACCGCTGGATCCTCCAACTGTGACAGCGAGTCGCCCGAGTGACTGAAGTGAGCTGATCGATCTGAAAAAAAAATCACAGGTGAGTTGTGGTCTTAGGTGGAGGATCCAGCCGGCCGTGGGTAGCCTGAGTGACGGCAGCGATAATCACGCCGCTAACTTCAGTCACTCAGGGGATTATCTGTCACTGGTGAGTCCTTCACGGGTGTCCGCTAATCAGGACGCCACACACAGACAGAGCCGCGGTATGACAATGAAGTCGGGTGAAATTCATCCGAGTTCATTCTCGTCGCTGTCAGCGGGTATGTAGCAACGACATTTTACATCACACACGGATCATTTCAAACGGACACCACACGGACATTACACGTACGTATCTCACACATACACGGACATTCCACATGCACACACGGCGATCATACACCATCACACGGATGTCACATGTACCGGAGAAAGGCCCAAAAAAAATGGAACACGGACCCGAAAAACGGAACGTGACACACGTACGTTTTTTTTGCGGAAGAGTGGCAGAGGCCTAAGTCAGTTTTGCTTGAAGCTGTGCGGCATAAAGTGATATAACATTTCTATCTACAGATGTTTGTTTTTTCTTCCTTCTGCTAAATTTAGAAATTTTACTTTTAAAAACTTGCTCTTCATATATCTGGCTTGAACCTTGTTTGCATAGAACGTTATGTCTGCTTTCCTCGCACTTTTTTAAAAGTACAGAGAGTGGTGTAAAATAGTAAAAAGTCACAAATATTACTAGCTTAAAGTAAAGCTATTACTTGTGCCAATTTTTACATGTCAAAAAACTCCATAAATCCTAAGTCCACCACCAGCCTTTATACAAGCTTTTTTTTTTCCTTTGCATTCATATTTTTTCTTTGCTATTTTTTTGTAATTGCAAGAAAAAAAATATTTTTTAGAAACAAGGACTCAAAGGCTATGTGTCCACGAGAGAATGTAGCTGCGGATTTTTCTGCATCAAAATCCGCTGCTTTCCCGCAAAATCCGCACCTTTTCAAAGGTGCGGATTTGCCGCGGATTTGATGCGGATTTTTTTTTTTTTCCAATTGTAAAGCCAAAATCCGGATGAAAATCCGCAACAATAATTGACATGTTGCAGATTTTTCCGGATCAAAATCCGCTACGGAAAAATCCGCAGCATGGGCACAGCATTTCCAAAATGCCATAGAAATGGCTGGGAAGTGCCTGAGCTGCAGATTTTCGGGAAATCCGCGGCTTTTCCGCGAGAAATCCGCGGCAAAATCCGCGCATTTTCCGCAGCGTGGACACATAGCCTAAAATGTTCACCAAAATTCTGAAAAAAAGAATGAGAAAAAAAAATCCATTGTGTACAGCATATAACGTCTTATTGTTTAATAGCAAATGTCTGGCCCAGAGCATAAAAAAAAAAAAATATCGACCACAAAAAAATTGCAGCCACGTCCTATTCCAATAAATACTGCCGTAATACATAGGCCATTGTGAAGAACGGCGCTAAAGTAATTAACCCTTATGACTCCTTATCTCATTCAGCCATTTTATATACACAGCAATATGTACTTATTTTATCTTTCTTTTTTCTTTTCTTTCTTTATTTTTTTTTATATAGCGCTAACATATTCCGCAGCGCTTCACATACATCAGGAACGCTGTCCCCATTGGGGCTCACAATCTAAATTCTCTAGTTGTATGTCTGGAGTGTGGGAGGAAACCGGAGAACCCGGAGGAAACCCACGCAAACACGGGGAGAACATACAAACTCCTTGCAGATGTTGTCCTTGGTGGGATTTGAACCCAGGACCCCAGCGCTGCAAGACTGCAGTGCTAACCACTGAGCCACCAATAAGACTGCAGTGCTAACCACTGAGCCACCACAAGACTGCAGTGCTAACCACTGAGCCACCGTGCCGCCCGACCCATATCTACATATTAGCTGAGGGATCCTTGGTGCCGGCGTCCACAAAGCATTTTAGGTGTGGGCCGTACCCCATTGGTTATTTCATTATTACTTTCAGGTCGCGGCCTTGAAGGGAACCCAAGAAGCAGCTCAGGCGGCAGCCAAGGAGTTTCTGAAGTTTCTGAATCGTGGAGTTTCTCCATATCATGGTAAGAGAATCTATGCCATTGTAGTCAATAGTAGCAATGTATGTGAAAACCCCATAGCTGAGCTCTGATGACATAGGGTGTAAGATTTTTGCTAAATACACTACTCCTTTATAAGGGTAATCTCCACCCTCTTATTTTTAGGTGTCATATCATGAAATAGCTGCACAGACCTGAAAAATTAACCAATTCTGTCTCACTGCACCCACCACTAGGGGGAGCTAATTGAATATAATGGGATCTGTATACAGTGAGCTCCCCCAAGTGGTAGCTTCTATTAAAGGGTCATGATATGAGTACAATAGCAGCCACTCATTTGGGTCATTGCGTATTGATTCTGGCCTAAGTTTGCAAATGATACAATCAGACAGTTCCATTTCTGTGGATATCTGTGCATATAAGCGCTTTGCACTGAGCGTTCATACCTCCGTTATCATGTATGGCACCCCATATTATTAGACTAGTAAGGTATTAGGACAGTGTGTCAGCAATGAAGTTTCCCAGATGCACCTAATTTTATTAAAAGGCACAGGTTTCCTAAAAAACACAAGCAAACAATGGTTTTAAGGCAATGTCCAGGACTTATATACTGGTGACCTCTTAGAATTGATTATCAATACCAAATCCGTGGTGGTCCGACACCCAAGACCAGCAATGATAGCTGTTTTCAGCTCACCTTAAAGGGAATCTGTCAGCACAGCAGGTTTGTGCTATGGAATCTGATGTAGGGGCTGAGACCCTGATTCCAGTGATGTGTCACTTACTTGGCTGCTTGATGCAGTTTTCATACAATTCCTGTTTTCTGTAGATGAAGCAGAGCTCAGAATGCGGAGCTGTGCATAACCCCACCCACACCCCTCATTGGCAGCTTCCTGTGTACATTGTTAGCAAGCTGCCAATCAGTGGTAGGGGCGGGGTTACACAGATTAGCTTCACTGCCTGGCACATAACACCTGCTGATAAAATACTGATTGTCTTGAAACTACAGCAAGCTGCTGACTAAGTTACACATCCCTGGAATCAGGCCTTCTGCCCCTACATTATGCTGGTTAAATAGCAAAAATACAGAAAATATGCTGATAAATGTTTCTCCTTAAGAAATGTATCTGTTATTCAGGGGCGTTTATGCTGGTGGTCTCCACCGTGGCCTGTGCACCCCCTCAGGCCCCTTGGATCTGCTTTATAGGCCTGTAGGCGACATAGGATCCACCATGTGGTTTAGAATTGCAGCGCCACTCTGTTCACTGTACTGGAGCGCAGCTGCAACACCACATGCAACCTCCAGACAGGGGTGGCGCTGTTTGTGGAGTATAGCAGTCATGTTTTGTCACCTCTCTCCCCCACGTCACCCCTTTATTTACCAAAGACGTTTTCTTGCGCCCTCTAGTGGTGGAGGAGTGTAAGAGCCGCCTCTTACAAGCCGGATTCCAGGAGCTGAAGGAGGCCGATCACTGGGATGTCAAACCCAACCACAAGGTAACAGCCCCCCTCCTGATTCTTACTACACGCGCAGTATCTGGGAGGGACTTATTTACCAATTTTTCTCTCTTTTTAGTACTTTGTGACCCGCAACTACTCGACCTTGGTGGCGTTTGCGGTGGGCGGCCATTACCAGCATGGCAATGGATTTACCATTGTTGGAGCCCATACAGACAGCCCGTGCCTCAGGGTAAAGCGCGGACCCTAAATTATAGCAGAAGTAACACACGTTCCCTTTATTTTCCTCTGACCTCCGTTTCTTGTGTCCGCAGGTGAAGCGCCGGTCTTGCCGCGGTCAGGCCGGTTACCTGCAGGTCGGGGTGGAGTGCTACGGTGGAGGGATCTGGAGCACCTGGTTCGACCGGGATCTGACTGTTGCCGGACGAGTGATCGTTAAGGTGATGAAACCTTAGATACATGGCATTAATCAGTTACTCATTAAGGATTGATATCTTTCTTGGAAAACTCTCTGATCAGCGTCTTATAACTAGAGGCTTCCCCTTGCACAATATCAATAAATTAATTTCATTTTTTTGTTTACACTTTGAAAAAAAAAAAGTGCAACTGGAAACTGTCAGCAAGTTGCAGTTGATGGAGCCGATATTTCCCTGTATCTATGGTTAGTGCCATTGTGAGATTGAGGGTTTCTTCTGATATCCGCAATGTGGCCGCATGTAAAAGCTCGTGCTATGATAAAATGTAGCAATAACAAGGCTATGAGTCCGCTGCGCTGCAAGCACTAAATCTAACCACATGGGAATAATGGATCCATCAACAGCAGCTCGCTGATTGTATTTAGAAAAGCACGTCTTGTTTATTTGTTTTTTTTTAAATTGTATAAAATTAAAATAAACAATCCGGGTATTTAAAGGAGCCATTAACCTTTAGTTTCCACATAGTGATAGTGTTCAAACCACACACATCTTAACGTGCCGCATCTTTGCAATGTGCATTTTTTACGAGTAAGATGTGTCGAAAAATATTTCACCTACATAACACATACCGCAATGAACGCGGGCACCCAACACAATGCCAGGTTAGGTATTTTTTTTTTCTGCATAAGGCTATGTGCGCACTTTGCTTTTTTGCTGCTTTTTCAACTGCAGCGTTTTAATGCCAAAATGCATGCGTTCTGCTTTTCAAGCATAGTCTATGGGAATTTGGGTTTCGTGTGCACATTATGCAGTTCAAAACGCTGCCTTTTTGTTGCAGAAATTTGGGCAAAAACTCTGCTTTTTAAAGAAGCAACATGTCAATTGTTTTTGCCGTTTGCATTTAGAACTGCAAGTACCTCGACGCAAAGTGCGGACATAGCCTAAAAGCAGTGTCCGCACTTTGCGTCGAGGTACTTGCAGTTCTAAACGCAAATGGCAAAAACAATTGACATGCTGCTTCTTTAAAAAGCAGAGTTTTTGCCCAAATTTCTGCAACAAAAAGGCAGCATTTTAAACCGCATAGTGTGGACAAGAAATCCAAATTCCCATAGACTATGCTTGAAAAGCAGAACACATGCATTTTGGCATTAAACGCTGCAGTTGAAAAAGCAGCAAAAAAGCAAAGTGCAGACACAGCCTTAGGCTAGGGCCCCACTTTGCGTTTCAGGTGCTTTTTAGGTCCGTTTTGGGAAGCACCTTTTTCTAGCCAAAAGGCATGCGTTTTGATTTACCAGCAAAGTCTATGGAAAAAGTGGATTTTCCGACTCCACTTTTCGTTTCTAAACGCTGCGTTTAATTTGCATATTTTGTGGCAAAAACCATGCGTTCAAAGAAGCAGCATGTCAGTTGTTTTTGCCATTTTGGGTGCGTTTTGCTAACATTGAAGTCAATGAGAAATGGCAAAAACCAAGAATCCTTCAAATGTCTGCGTTTTACCTGCTTTTCCAGTGCAGAAAACATGCGTTTTGGACTTCCAAAACGCATGTTTTTTGGACATCAAAATAATGAATTCATATGTCCCTTTACACACACACATACTCCGACAATTTAAATTAAGGAAATTAATACTTTTTTGCTATTTTTACATAAAATATCATATTACCGCAATCATTTAATTTAATGATTTATTCTATGAATATAGATTTGATTCTTTTCTCCCCATTTTTTCAAAGAATTTGACTATTTAAACTTTATTAAGCTGTGTCTTTATGTTCAAAATGCAACTATCAGAACGCAGGTGAAAACGCAGGTAAAAAGCGCTGAAAACGCATCAAATACGCAGTAAATACGCATGCGTTTTCAGGGCTAAATTTCAGAAAAAGGCAACTTTGGTCAAATCAATTAAGCCCAAAACGTGCGTTCTGAACTGCAAGTAGGGGCCCTAGCCAGCTGGAGATCCTAAAGTTCCATACTAGAGATCCTTAGGCAATCCGTGTACCCCCACATACGGAGCCTTTGTGTATTCACCGACCTAATTATAGTAAAAATAAAGGGAGATAAGATCCATCAATAGCAGCCTGACTGCTGATGGTTTCCATTTACCAGTGGAATAAGATAGGGCGCTGACGAGGTGAATGTAATGCAGAGTAGCACTGATTGTTCTATTGTCACGCTCTCCACCCTCAGAACGGGCACCACCTGCAGCATCGCCTGGTCTACGTGGAGCGCCCGATCCTTCGCATCCCGCATCTGGCCATCCACCTGCAGAGGAACATCAACGAGAGTTTTGGACCCAACACGGAGCAGCATCTGTGAGTGTGCGGCGGGCGACGTGATTCGCCGGCATCCTGCCTGGTGCGTTGTGATCCGCCGGCGTCCTGCCCTGAGCGTGCTGCTCACAATCTCTTTTCTCCTTCCAGCCTTCCCATTCTCGCTTCTTCTATACAAGAAGGTTTGGAGAAGGAGCCGATGGATACGGGGTCGTCCTGTCATTCCTCTGCTGGAGGCCAGAACCAGGTGAGGGTTTGGCCGTTGTGGCCGCCATCCCGGACGTCTGCTCATATTACACAGGTGTAATGTCCGGAGGGAACGGCTGCAGCGGTGGCTTCTCCAGAAGTCCTGTCGTGGTGCCCATTCATTTTAGGGTCTGATCTGATGTTTACCTTTCTGTCTCTTTAAATCTCCCTCTAGACTGAGCGGCATCACCCTCTTCTGCTCAACTTGCTCTGCGACCGGCTGGGAGTGAAACCAGAGCAGATTTTGGAACTGGAGCTTTGCCTGACGGACACACAACCTGCGGTATGTCCTCTCATTGTGCAACATTGTCCTTGTGGTGCAGGAGGATGGTTCATTTCCAGGAAGTGTAAAGGAGGGTGGACAAGGATGGTACATTTACAGGAAGTGTAAAGGAGGGTGGACAAGGATGGTTCATTTCCAGGAAGTGTAAAGGAGGGTGGACAAGGATGGTTCATTTCCAGGAAGTGTAAAGGAGGGTGGACAAGGATGGTTCATTTCCAGGAAGGGTAAAGGAGAGTGGACAAGGATGGATCATTTCCAGGAAGTGTACAGGAGGGTGGACAAGGATGGATCATTTCCAGGAAGTGTAAAGGAGGGTGGACAAGGATGGTTCATTTCCAGGAAGTGTAAAGCAGGGTGGACAATCTTGTCTAGGTGCCTTTGCATGATTTGCAATGGAAAGCCATAGCCTTTTTTGCATCCAGCCATAATTCGGTGTCTAAACAAAACCCATTTTAATGCACCCATTGGAATTCTGAATTAATTTCGGGCGTCTTCATCTCTTGACCAAAGAATAAATCACTTATAAAGAGCAGCTTTTGTTTGGGCGAATCAGTACTTTTTTGCTTTGCACACACAGTCCATTGATAAGAATAGTCAGTGTGTAATACTCCATCTCCCCAGTGGTGGCGCTGAAGAGACACTGAGCACTTTGCGAGTTTTCCAAACAGCTGATCAGGAAGGAAACTTCTTCTCAAGGGACGATTCTAACAATGAGAGATTATCCGAAGCGGAGAATTCCTTTAACCCCTTCTTGACGTGGGACATACTTTCTGTAATAAATGCTGACGTATGGAGAGGGCTCAGGAATATAATATCCCGGGAAGATGATGGGTTATTACAGCAGTCATGAGCCCTTGTCGCTGCCATCTTTCCATGAACCCCAGCTATTGACCGGGTTTTATCCACATTCTAGTATATACGGCAAAAGTAAAGTATTGTAGTATATAGCACAAGTGAACAAATGGTCGCCAGTCCAGGTCCATAAATAAAAAAAATGGGGAAAGTAAAAAAAATGAATGTAAAAATAAAAAAAAGTGCCTATTTATAAAAAAAAATAATAATAAAAATATATATATAATATTCTCCCCGTTTCACAATTTAAAAATCATATACCATAATAATAATTATTAATAATTAACCATATTTGATTTCGGAAAGTCTTATTTATGAAGGCAAAAAATTAATAAACCTATATGATAAGTGATGGGGAAAAATTATGAAATTCATAAATTGGTGAGTTTTGGTCATGGCACACAGCCCCCCCCCCCAAAAAAAAAAATAATATAAAAAGCGACTAAAACCGTCTATGTGCCCTAAAAATGGCAACAATGAAAACTGAAGCACAAAACAAAAAATAAACACAGCTACATAAATGTGAAAAATAAAAAAAGTCACGGGTCTCAGAAAATGACATCTCAAGCTAAACTTCTTTATTGTTTGGGGGTTTTTTTGTCTTTTTTTTTTTTTTTTTACCACCAAAATATATAAACAAACCCTATAAATGTGATATTGCCATCATTGTGCTGACCTGGAGAATGGAGAATCATGATTTCTGAATGTTGTCAACATTAAACTCAAACAATGGTGGAATTGTTTTTTTGTTTTTTTTTTTTTACTTAATTTTTTTTCCAATTTTTTTTTAGTACAATATATAATAAAATAAATCCTGCCAATTAATTTAAATTATAACTCCTCCCAAAAATAAGTCATTTTGTGACTGTGTTGACCCAAAAAAAAAAGATCAGGCTGTTGGAAGAAGGGAGAGGGGGGAAAAAAAACAAAGATAAAGGCAAAGAATGACCTGGTTGGGAAGGGGTTAATGTATGGTGCTCAGTTGGAGCTGATTTGGCTTGTAGATGTATCAGAAGATTTTTGTTTGTTTTTACATAAAGGGAAGTTCCGTGCACAGGCCGGAGACTTTGTCACATTGTGTCCTGCAGATGGTGCGTCCGTCACTTGCACTGATCGCCTTCTCTCTTTCAGACTCTAGGGGGCGCCTATGAGGAGTTTATCTTCGGCCCCCGCCTGGATAATCTGCACAGCTGCTATTGTGCCCTTCAGGTGGGTATCGCTCATTGCACACACCGCGGGGCAGAGATGAAGACTAATCAGATTACATGGGTGAAAGGCGATCCTGGGGATCAGGGGGGATCTTTTAATTTTAATCTCTGTAGGTTATTCCTGGAGATCATTTTTAAATTGATATTCAGTGACATTGATAGCATATTTATACTATAAATCCTAAAATCTTTAAAAATAAACAAACAAGGATATTTAAAGGCGCAGTGCTCCTTTATTTGTTAGCCAAGCCTCGGGGGTAATGATGGATCAGCCGGTTTGTGGGGTCGGTGCGGAGATGAGCTGGAGCGGACGTTGGTGTCATCCATCTCCGCTGCCTTCATCAATATCCCCGAGCGATGAAGTAAAGTTCAGCTCCGTCCAGATATCCAGCACATGACGACCGCGGCCTCCTCCTTCTAAGAATGGCACCGTCCGCTCCGCTGCTTAATTGAGACCGATGGGATTCACGTGACTCAGAATAAAAGGGACATTAATTTAATATCCACCCACGAGCTATTGTCCTCTGTTATCAGCCACTTCAGGCAGGGCTGAGGCTGGCTGGAGTGTTTTTTCAATGTCCAGTGAATGGCTGGGCCGGGTCCTTCAATCTTTGCTGCCACTTTTTCATCTGTGGCCGATGGATGACGCGTCCACATCATGCATATATATATATTTTTGTGTTTTCCAAAATTGTGGCAATCTTTTTGGAAACTCGTATATCCATTTTTACATTTTTCCTGTTTGGCCAAGGTATTAAATTATATTTTCACGTTTTTTTTTCCCATATTCATTAATGGAAAAGCGTAATGACAACCAATCAGGCCCTTATTAATGAGCCACCCAGCTTTCCAAGACTCCTGTCTGGTTACACTGTAACACGGGGGATGTGCAGTAGGGTTGGCAGTGCCCATGAAAATCGAACGTCCATATTGACGATCACCCAGCTTTCCCAGGATTGGATATCCGCATAATCTGTCCTCCTTTGCTTTCTTGTCCTCCGCAGGCTCTTCTTGGCTCCTGTGATTCTCCAAACTCTCTCGCCAATGACACCAACGTGAGGATGATCACCCTGTATGACAATGAGGAGGTGAGGGGCTGCGAGCTCGTGGGGATGGGGGATGGGGGGGGTGGAGGTGAGGGGCTGCGATCTCGTGGGGATGGGGGATGGGGGGGTGGACGTGAGGGGCTGCGATCTCGTGGGGATGGGGGATGGGGGGGTGGAGGTGAGGGGCTGCGAGCTCGTGGGGATGGGGGATGGGGGGGGGTGAACAGCAACCAGACATCCACTGTGACACCAGGAGCTCAGATCTGCTGCCGATCTTGGATCTGGTTGTGGGAAAGCTGGGTGACAACCAGGATGGTTGAGTTACCGTTCTCACTGGGGTTGTTGAGCAACTTAATTTCTACTCCCGAGATATCAGGGAGATGTTTCATAGCGAAATGAGCCATTCAGGGGCCAGAAAAGCTGGATGAGTGCTTTCCCAGACCCTCTGAGACCATATCCATCTTTTCCCTTCCATATCTCGGCAGGTCGGGTCGGAGAGCGCCCATGGTGCCGAGTCTCTTCTGACGGAGCTGATCCTGCGCCGTATCTCCTGCACTCCGCAGAATCTCACCGCCTTTGAGGAGTCTGTGCCCAAATCGTTCATGATCAGCGCTGACATGGCCCACGCCGTGCACCCGAACTACATGTAAGAGGCGCCGCTCATCTGGGAAGCATGCTTGTTCTTGTAGTTCACCTCCGAAATGAGAGATTCTAGAGATCACATAGAACAAAACAAGGTGCAACATGACAATTCCAGGGGCGTATATTCTATAGAGGCAGCTGCTAAGGGGCCCCTGGAGAGAGCGGGGCCCACCCTGCACTGGTAAAGACCCCCACTGGGGAGAGCCTGCAGAATGTTCTACGTGTGTTTGTGTGTGTGTATGTCCGCTAAAGGAATCTGCACCGTCGTATGTAGAATCACAAAATTTTGCACAGACACTTCATGTGACCCAGGGAACATCGTAGACTATGTTTTGACAGGAAAATTTAACCTTGCGCTTTACAGTTACTCTCCAAAAAACATGCCTTCATTAAAGTAAATGGAGCCTGGAACTACTGGTTTTAATAGCAGCTGTGATTGGTTGCTATAGGAACATAAGACATTGTTAGTATAAGAAGCTTATGTGTGAGGTAATAAGATGTCGGTGGGGAGACAGAGAGAGAGAGAGACAGACAGACATACATAGACACAGACATAGTAAGAGGCAGACAAGGAAAGAAACAGACAGAGACAGACAGAGAAAGACAGACAGAGACAGACATGGAAAGAGACAGACCTGGAAAGAGACAGAGACAGGCAGACAGGGAAAGAGGAGATAGATAAAGATAGATGGGGAAAGAGACAAACCTTGATAGAGACAGACTGGGAAACAGACAGAGAAATAGAGACAGACAGGAAAAGACATGGACAAAGACAGACAGGGAAAGAGACTGGGACAGAGAGAGACAAAAACAGACGGGGAAAGAGACAGACAGGGAAAGAGGCATAGAGATAGAGACAGACAGAGAGACAGACAAAGACAGGCCTGGGAAAGAGACAGGCACAGACAGACAGGGAAAGAGGCATAGAGATAGAGACAGACAGAGAGACAGACAAAGACAGGCCTGGGAAAGAGACAGGCACAGACAGACAGGGAAAGAGGCATAGAGATAGAGACAGACAGAGAGACAGACAAAGACAGGCCTGGGAAAGAGACAGGCACAGACAGACAGGGAAAGAGACAGCGAGACAGACATAGACTGGGAAAGAGCGAGACGGGGAAAGAGACAGAGAGAGGCTGGAATCACACTTGTGAGAGACTTGCGAGAGTCTCGCATTGCATCACCCTTCACGTCCACACACTCTCCTGACAGGAGCAGGCCGACTGCATGTATTTCTATGCAGCTGAGATGCTCCAGTCCTGAAAGCTGCAGGCCATGCCAGGTGATGCAATGCAAGACTCACATGGATCACTCACAAGTGTGACTCCGGCCATAGAGAGACAAACATACACAGACAGACACAGAGATAGAGAGAGACAGAGACTGGTACAGAGACAGACAGGGAATGAGTGAGAGAGTCAGACAGAGACTGGGAAAGAGACAGAGACAGTTACTATCCTGGGCAATGCCCGAGTACTACAGCTAGTGTGTATGTATATATATATATATATATATATATATATATATATATATATATATATATATATTATATGAATGAAATCTATATATATAATAATCTATCCTCAATCACTCATGGTTCTGTTTCTGCCACAGGGACAAACATGAAGAGAATCACCGGCCCCTGTTCCACAAGGTTGGTCCACGCTGTTCCCCTATTCTGGATACATTGTATCTTGCCTCCTCTTAGTCGTGTCTTTAGTTTTTTCGGTGGGGTGTGCACTTGCATCACAACTTCCTAAATATTGATCATTTTTAATCAGGGACCAGTTATCAAAGTGAACAGCAACCAGCGCTATGCCTCCACCGCCGTGACCGAGGCCGTCCTGCGGGAGATTGCAGGACGTGTTGGGGTCCCGCTGCAGGTGATCATCTCCATGAAACGTCCTCCATTATCCATTATCATCCCTTGTATGTTGTAATAACTGGGATTTGTATCTTTAGGAATTCATGGTGCGGAATGACGTGCCATGCGGCACCACTATTGGCCCGATCCTGGCCAGTAAGTTGGGTCTGAGGGTTCTGGATTTGGGATCCCCGCAGCTGGCCATGCACTCGGTGAGGGAGATGTGCTGCACGTCTGGTGTCCTGCAGACCTGCACTCTCTTCCAGGTAATTATTGTGTGTGATTTCTATGAGTGGCCACTAGAGGGCGCACAAGACAGCGTTAATAAGCGGCAGATGATGTGTAATAGCGAGAAGGTAATACAGTTCTGATGGGACAGTGGGGAAATAAAGAATAACTGCGCGCAGCAGAGAATGCTGAGCAGAGAGCACCGGTATATACAGCGGAACATAGCACCATAAATACTGAGATGTAGCAGAGCTGAACCCACACTGACACATAAAGCTGAGAAGATCTTCACCTCTTTATGTAAATCCGCATTAATTGAAAACTTCCAGTATACATTGTGTTTCCATTCATTTTCATACTCCCTTCTGGTGAGTAATAAAGAGCGTGCACAGCGCGGCCCAATACTGCCCACAGCTGAGGCTTTGCTGCAGTTGTATCATGGAGTGTTCTGCGTATATAATGAATCTTGCTGGGGGTTGTAGTGCTCCTATATATGAGTGTAAGGGTTGTGTATGTTGGGCGTAGTAATGCTCTATATACTAGCAGAAAACTGATAAGTTGGGGGTTGTAATTCTCTATAATATGAGTGTAATTGTCGGGTATGTTAAGGGTAGTAGTGGTCTATATAGTAGTGTAATTGTCGGGTATGTTAGGGGTAGTAGTGGTCTATATAGTAGTATAATGGTCGCGTTGGTCGGGTATATTGGGATCTCGGATATGTTGGGGGTTGTAGTCCTGTATATATGAGTGTAATGCTTCGATATTTTGGGGGTTGTAGTCCTCTATATAGTAGTGTAATGGTTGGATATGTTGGGCGTTGTAGTGCTGTATATAGTAGTATAATGGTCGGATATGTTGGGGGTTGTAGTCCTGTATATAGTAGTATAATGGTCGGATATGTTGGGGGTTGTAGTCCTGTATATAGGAGTGTAATGCTCGGATATATTGGGGGTTGTAGTCCTGTATATAGTAGTATAATGCTCGGATATGTTGGGGGTTGTAGTCCTGTATATATGAGTGTAATTCTCGGATATATTGGGGGTTGTAGTCCTCTATATAGTAGTGTAATGGTCGGATATGTTGGGGGTTGTAGTCCTCTATATAGCAGTATAATGCTCGGATATGTTGGGGGCTGCAGTCCTGTATATAGTAGTGTAATGGTCGGATATGTTGGGGGTTGTAGTCCTGTATATAGGAGTGTAATGCTCGGATATGTTGGGGGTTGTAGTCCTGTATATAGTAGTATAATGCTCGGATATGTTGGGGGTTGTAGTCCTCTATAGTAGTATAATGGTCGGATATGTTGGGGGTTGTAGTCCTCTATATAGCAGTATAATGCTCGGATATGTTGGGGGTTGTAGTCCTCTATAGTAGTATAATGCTCGGATATGTTGGGGGTTGTAGTCCTGTATATATGAGTGTAATTCTCGGATATATTGGGGGTTGTAGTCCTCTATATAGTAGTGTAATGGTCGGATATATTGGGGGTTGTAGTCCTCTATATAGTAGTGTAATGGTCGGATATATTGGGGGTTGTAGTCCTGTATATAGGAGTGTAATGCTCAGATATGTTGGGGGTTGTAGTCCTGTATATAGGAGTGTAATGCTCGGATATGTTGGGGGGTTGTAGTCCTGTATATAGGAGTGTAATGCTTGGATATGTTGGGGGGTTGTAGTCCTGTATATAGGAGTGTAATGCTCGGATATGTTGGGGGTTGTAGTCCTGTATATAGTAGTATAATGGTCGGATATGTTGGGGGTTGTAGTCCTGTATATAGTAGTATAATGCTCGGATATGTTGGGGGTTGTAGTCCTGTATATATGAGTGTAATGCTTGGATATGTTGGGGGGTTGTAGTCCTGTATATAGGAGTGTAATGCTTGGATATGTTGGGGGGTTGTAGTCCTGTATATAGGAGTGTAATGCTTGGATATGTTGGGGGGTTGTAGTCCTGTATATAGGAGTGTAATGCTTGGATATGTTGGGGGGTTGTAGTCCTGTATATAGGAGTATAATGCTCGGATATGTTGGGGGGTTGTAGTCCTGTATATAGGAGTGTAATGCTTGGATATGTTGGGGGGTTGTAGTCCTGTATATAGGAGTATAATGCTCGGATATGTTGGGGGTTGTAGTCCTCTATATAGCAGTATAATGCTCGGATATGTTGGGGGTTGTAGTCCTCTATAGTAGTATAATGCTCGGATATGTTGGGGGTTGTAGTCCTGTATATATGAGTGTAATTCTCGGATATATTGGGGGTTGTAGTCCTCTATATAGTAGTGTAATGGTCGGATATATTGGTGGTTGTAGTCCTGTATATAGGAGTGTAATGCTCGGATATGTTGGGGGTTGTAGTCCTCTATAGTAGTATAATGCTCGGATATGTTGGGGGTTGTAGTCCTGTATATATGAGTGTAATGGTCGGATATGTTGGGGGTTGTAGTCCTGTATATAGGAGTGTAATGGTCGGATATGTTGGGGGTTGTAGTCCTCTATATAGTAGTATAATGGTCGGATATGTTGGGGGTTGTAGTCCTGTATATATGAGTGTAATTCTCGGATATATTGGGGGTTGTAGTCCTCTATATAGTAGTGTAACGGTTGGATATGTTGGGGGTTGTAGTCCTCTAAATAGCAGTATAATGCTCGGATATGTTGGGGGTTGTAGTCCTGTATATAGGAGTGTAATGCTCGGATATGTTGGGGGTTGTAGTCCTGTATATAGGAGTGTAATGCTCGGATATGTTGGGGGTTGTAGTCCTGTATATAGTAGTGTAATGGTCGGATATATTGGGGGTTGTAGTCCTGTATATAGGAGTGTAATGCTTGGATATGTTGGGGGGTTGTAGTCCTGTATATAGGAATGTAATGCTCGGATATGTTGGGGGTTGTAGTCCTGTATATAGGAGTGTAATGCTTGGATATGTTGGGGGGTTGTAGTCCTGTATATAGGAGTATAATGCTCGGATATGTTGGGGGGTTGTAGTCCTGTATATAGTAGTATAATGCTCGGATATGTTGGGGGTTGTAGTCCTGTATATAGTAGTATAATGCTCGGATATGTTGGGGGTTGTAGTCCTGTATATAGTAGTATAATGCTCGGATATGTTGGGGGTTGTAGTCCTGTATATAGTAGTATAATGCTCGGATATGTTGGGGGTTGTAGTGTATGACAGGATCGTGCTATGGTTCCCGTTCTGTTTGTCGCGGTCCTGTGTGCTCTTTATTTCGGGGTGCGGATGTAGCAGAACTGAGTTGTAGCAGTAGTAGGCTTCCGTGCAGTCCTATGTAAGGCTCGCACTGTGTTGTCAGACTCCCTCCCACAGCCGCTGATGTGGATTATCTCTCGCTGTGTCCTGGCGGCGGGCGCGGTGACACTTCAGATCGGAGACGTCAGCGTGTTTGTGTACATTCGCATCGCCGCGTTTCCCAGCAAATTGTAATTCTAATTGTGTGTGCGCTTCTCTCCCATTGGCTGCTGCCGTGGCAACCTACACTGGCCTTGAAGTCAATGGGCGGTTGCCATGGCAACTGCCGACATCAGTGGGTTAGTCAAGTGGTTGCTACGGCAACACCAGGACATCACTAATGAGCAATAGCGTGTATTAGCCTATGAGATGATATAATGGAAACCATGGCAACCGGAGCCCACCCTGCTCCGTCTCGTGGGCATTCGGTTCTCTGGTCCTCGAGCTCCGTCTCATGTATAAGCGGCGATGGCGGCTTCTAATGTTACTGATCTGACTGCGGCCTGTGCTGGGCCCTGTAGTGCTACAGTCTGTAACGACCCCCGACTACTGAAAGCCATTTATTAGTCACAAGATGGTGCCACTGACTGGTGAGTCCGAGCAGGTGCCGCGGTCCCCTCTGCCCAGGTCCATACATGTGCACATTACAGCCCCAGGAGCAGCGTGATACCACCAGCACTGGGAGTACCGCCTGTGACGGGAGCTGGAGTGAACTCGTTTAGATGCCTCTGTTCATGGCTGTGGCATTTAGGCGGTTAGAAATGGGGGAAAGTGTCCCTTCTGGTAGCCGTTAGCCGAGGCCCCACATGATCATGGGGTGCCGAATGCATTGTCATGGCAACCAGGGGTAAACCAAAGGCCCCATTATAGAAAATTGATAATTTAACTGTGTACTTGTTATCGCCGCATCCATAGCTGTCCGATCTAATAGAATATCAGAATATATATCCTGTATGGTCAACGCCGAAAAACAAAAAATGGGATAAAAAGATGAATGAACCCCAAAATTATAAAAAAGAGACAGTTCAAAGTATAAAAAACAAGGGCGAATATAACTATATTGCATCGGTGACGCCATCGCGCCTGTGACACCATCGTACCCATGTCATTGCGACAGTGACATTGCATCAGTGTCGTCATCGCACCTGTGATGTCATTGCGCCAATGACATTGCATCGGTGATATCACGCCTGTGACACCATCGCACCTGTGACATCATCACACCTGTGACACCATCGCACCCATGTCATTGTGCCAGTGACATTGCATCAGTGATGTCATCGCACCTGTGACACCATCACACTTGTGACACCATCGCACCTGTGATGTCATTGCTCCAGGGACAGCATTGCACCAGAGATGTTGCATCGGTGACGTCACCATGTCTGTGACACCGTCGCACTCGTGATGTCATCGCACCAGTGACTTTATCACACCCATGACGCCGTTGCGCCTGTGATGTTGTCGCCCCCGTGACTCCGTCGCTTCAGTGACATCATCGCACCGGGGACATCATCCTGTATGCCTGTGCGTCCCGTGCACTGATGTCACCTGCCCATCCTCCTCTTTCTTCGCAGGGCTTCTTCGAGCAGTATCCGGCTGTGAACAATAGTCTTCAGGTGGATTGAAGCGTCATCCATCCTGCGGACAGAGCACATGTTCCCCACCTGCCCGGACCCCCGTAACACATGTGATGGATGTGGTGTTTGTGCAAGAATAATGAAGAACTGCCCCGTACCTGTGGAAATAAACACATTTTCTGTACATTCAGGCACCGTGTGGACACTTTGTGTATCTGATCACTGTTATGATACGTAATACAATTATATTCTTCCACCAAATCTCATTTACAGCCGCCAAGAGTGAGAATCCCCAGATTTACCGACATTCCAATAGGCCGAATTGCTACATTTATGCCCCGCCCCCAGAACGAATGATTCTAAACCAGCAACCCCCAGTTTTGGCTTTAATAATCCCACCTCTTCTGCGCTCCTGTTCCTTATCGGGGCTGCTCTCTTCCCTGGCGATTTTGCGAGTCCTTTTCTATGAAGTTTGCAAAGCTTCTATTTCAGTTCTATCTATTCCTGGGAAAGCTGGGTAATAATCATTATGGCTGCCACGTGTTTCCCTGAGTTATCAATGCCGAATCTTCAGAGATGTGGATGTATCAGATCCTAACTAAGCAGATTTCTCAGTTGAACGATGAATGACAATCTGACACACTGCTCCAAATCCTCTACACCGGCAAAAATGGTCTCTGTACTTTCAATAAACTTTCCATAAATCAATAGTAAACAGAATATATCTCCACTTATGAGCCACTTCTCCTCCCTGCCTCCGGAGCTCTTTCTTCCTTTTGAAAAAGAGCTTGAATCCAGAGGAGAAGGATATACAGCTTGTTCAGGGATCAGAATACAGCTGCCTATTGAAGTCTATGGAGGAAGGAGCAGCACAGTAAGAGAGGTAGAGAGATAGAGATGCCACTTTCTAGTAAGTGTTTATCTCCCTCTGAGAACTAGATTATCAGCTGCACTGCTCAGTACTGCTGTATATTGTCCACCATGCTGCTGCTATCTAGTAAGTGTCTATTCACCCCTAGAGCTGGATTCACAGCTGCACTGCTCAGTACTGCTGTATATTGTCCACCATGCTGCTGCTATCTAGTAAGTGTCTATTCACCCCTAGAGCTGGATTCACAGCTGCACTGCTCAGTACTGCTGTATATTGTCCTCCATGCTGCTGCTATCTAGTATGTGTCTATTTCACCCCTAGAGCTGGATTCACAGCTACACTGCTCAGTACTGCTGTATATTGTCCTCCATGATGCTGCTTTCTAGTATGTGTCTATTTCACCCCTAGAGCTGGATTCACAGCTACACTGCTGAGTACTGCTGTATATTGTCCTCCATGATGCTGCTTTCTAGTATGTGTCTATTTCACCCCTAGAGCTGGATTATCAGCTACATTGCTCAGTACTGCTGTATATTGTCCTCCATGATGCTGCTTTCTAGTATGTGTCTATTTCACCCCTAGAGCTGGATTCACAGCTACACTGCTGAGTACTGCTGTATATTGTCCTCCATGATGCTGCTTTCTAGTATGTGTCTATTTCACCCCTAGAGCTGGATTATCAGCTACATTGCTCAGTACTGCTGTATATTGTCCTCCATGATGCTGCTATCTAGTAAGTGTCTATTTCACCCTCAGAGCTGGATTCACAGCTACATTGCTCAGTACTGCTGTATATTGTCCTCCATGCTGCTGCTATCTAGTATGTGTCTATTTCACCCCTAGAGCTGGATTCACAGCTACACTGCTCAGTACTGCTGTATATTGTCCACCATGCTGCTACTTTCTAGTAAGTGTCTATTTCACCCTCAGAGCTAAATTATCAGCTACATTGCTCAGTACTGTTGTATATTGTCCACCATGCTGCTACTTTCTAGTGTTTATCTAACCTCCAAAGTTGGATTCAGCTACACTGCTCAGTACTGCTGTATGATGTCCTCTATGCTGCTACTTTATGGTAAGTGTTTCTCTCACCCCCCAGAGCTGGATTATCAGATACACTGCTCAGTACTGCTGCATAATGTCCTCCATGCTGCTGCTTTCTAGTAGATATGCATCTCACCCCCTAGAGCTGGATTCACATCGTAGCAGCTCCTCTGCACCCACTAGGTCAGAGTCATCTGATAAATAGAGACAGACTGCAGAGGGGGAAACTGTTAGAAATTTCAGGATAAAGTCACATAATGGCCATAAATAGTGTTACTCCTCATGTACACACAGCGGCTTACTCTGCCACCTATAATGACAGGTTTGCTTTAAATGGTAACGTTCTATTTGCTTGCAGTGACCACTAGGGGGAGTTCAATGCATACAGTTTTATCATTGACTTTGATGCCACCACTAGAGGGAGCTCATTGCAGACTGCTTATGCATTAATGTCAATGATAAAACTATGCATTGAGCTCCCTCTAGTGGTGGCATCATTCTATAATCTGTGGTTATGCTGAGGATTTGGAGCTTTGTATCAGATAAATGGAATTCCGTCTGCTATACAGATATATTAAGAAATTAATTGGCAGAGAATTTTGGGGCAAATGTGAATAAATAAGCAGAATGGGGGACATTTACTAAAGGGGCAGAATGGTGATAACCACCTCCTTTGGAGGCCATTGGTTGTCACCCAGCTTTCCCAGCTACAGATATAACTCTGCTCTCTTATTCACAAGTATTTCCAGCTGTTAATGAGCTCTTGACAGAAGTCGGAGCCTTTGGCCGAATGTTCAGACCTGCGCTGAGGATTATGACAGGAGCGGCTGATCTCAGGCCAATTAAAATGGAGCGCGACGTTTCCTGGAAACCTGCGTCGCTTTATTCATTCATTATAAGTTAAATATCAGAGGAGATGATCGCAGCGCAGTATGGACGGTGTATTGCGTCTCCTCCATCGCGGTGATCGCTGCCGCAATGACATAACGAAGGACGGATCAACAACAGGAGCGGACATACTAACGAGATGTAAAATTATCATTTATAACATATTTTCCTATGAGTCCCTATGGCCACAACAAGGGGGCTCCTCTGTGCTGCAGATCTTGCAGGGTGACCTTTTTTAAAATGTATAGTCACCCATCAAAGAGGAGCATCTTTTCTGAGATTTTAGCATTGTGCATTTCCTCTGTTACTCCTCCTGGAAATGTATAAATTTGGTGCCAGTAATGTCCTCATCAATCGATTATATTATTACACTCCAACACTTTCAGCTTTGATTGCATTGTACCACAGAACCTTAAAAATGGTATTGATCAGTTGTCAATCTAATATATAAAGCTGAGTGCGTGTGTGTGTGTGTGTGTATATGTGTATGTGTGTGTGTATATGTGTGTGTGTGTGTGTGTGTGTATATGTGTGTGTGTGTGTGTATATATGTATGTGTGTGTGTGTGTATGTGTGTATTTGTATGTATGTGTGTATATGTGTGTGTGTGTATATATGTATGTGTGTGTGTGTATTTGTATGTGTGTGTGTGTATATATGTATGTGTGTGTATTTGTATGTATGTGTGTGTGTGTGTGTGTGTGTGTATATGTGTGTGTGTGTATATGTGTGTGTGTGTGTGTGTGTATATATGTATGTGTGTGTATTTGTATGTGTGTGTGTGTATATGTGTGTGTGTGTGTGTATATGTATGTGTGTCTATATGTGTGTGTGTGTGTGTGTGTGTGTGTGTGTGTGTGTGTGTCTGCTATCCACACTGTTGTATTTATAATCACAAAATTTTGCACAGACATCACATTTGACTCAGAGAGACACTGAGACACACTGAGACGGAGAAAGACACATAGGGACAGATACAAAGACACAGAGACACACATAGACACTGAGAGGGAGAGACACACAGAGAGGGAGACAGATAGAGACACACGCACCGAGACACAGAAAGACATACAGACACATACACACAGAGAGACAGAGACAGACACACAGAGACAGACACACAGAGACAGATACAAAGAAACAGAGACTCACACACTGACACCCAGAGACACAGATACAGAGAGAGACACACACACACAGAAAGACATATAGACACACAGAGACAGACACACACACAGACAGCAACAGATACAATGACACACAGATACACATATACAGAGAGAGAGAAAGAGAGACACAGAGAGGGAGACAGACAGACAGACACACACACCGAGACATACACAGAGAAAGACACAGACACACACAGACAAACAGAGACAGATACAAAGACACACAGAGAGGGAGACACACAGAGAGGGAGAGTGAGAGAGACAGTTACTATCCCGGGCACTGCCAGGTACTACAGCTAGCTCATTTATATATTTCCAGGAGGAATAATAGAGGAGCAGCACAATTCAGAATTCTAAGAAGATCCAGATTTTTTTTTTTTTTTTATGTAGGCTTTCTTCTTTTTGTTCTTCCTGCTTTAAAAGTTTCTTCTCGTTATTTTCTTCAGTTTTGAGCAAAAAGATTGCAAGACCCCGGTGCAGCCCCCCTGGCACCTCTTCTTACTAGTTGTCTCCGCACTGCCCATACGTTTTGGGATAACGCAGGGGTTTGGACTCCCGTAGGGCGATGCTCTGGGGTCCTGTAAATCTTTTTGCTGAATTCTAATTTTGTCCTTTTTTTGTATAGCACGGTGATCAGGGACTCCACCCTGCCTATTGTGTGACAAAGGTAATCTGAACCTCCAAGTTTAGTAGTGTCTCTCCTCGTCCTCTGTGCTTTACACTGCAGCTCTACTCGTTAGGGTCAGCTGCTGTGTATAACCACAATCTCCCCAGAATATGAAGAGCTGATTTCCGTTACAGTAAAGACAATAAACTACAAGCAGCTAAACCGCCTGTGAGAACAGTGCACAATAATGAGGAATATATGGTTACTTTCTATGTAGGAGAACAAGGAAGTGAAGGCGGAAGATAAACGACGATTGACTCCAATAAAATAATGAAAGCAGATCACCTCTGTGGAGTCGCAGGAAGCCGAGCGCAGCCGCTGCAGAGATGGAGCAGTGATTCCTTCCAGGCTCCAAAATTAGATTTCTGCTCCTGAACGAGCATCCTGCTGGTGTCTTGCCGGGTGCGGAGCGTCCCTGACTCACCGATCTATATCCCGAAATACCAGCTATAGAGGATGCTACACATTAATGTGTCAAGCTGCATTAACCGGAGAGTCCCCCAGTGCAGGATACTAGGGCTGCGTAGTTCAGATATCCTATTACGATGTAGCAGAGCTGACTTTGTTATCTGGCACAACTCCTGATAATAATATCATAAAAGGGGGTGTCCGAAATAGAATATTTATCACTGATCCACTGGATAAATACATACAGCGGGTCCAGAAAGTATTCAGACCCCTTTACATTTTTCACTCTTTGCTCCATTGCAGCCATTTGGTGAATTCAAAAAAGTTCATTTTTTTTCTCATTAATGTGCACTCTGCCCCCATCCCCCATCTTGACAGAAAAAAACTGAAATATAGACATTTTTGCAAATATATTAAACAAGAAAAACTGAAATATCACATGGTCATAAGTATTCAGCCCCTTTGCTCAGACACTCATATGTAAGTCACATGCTGTCCATTTCCTTGTGATCCTCCTTGAGATGGTTCTCCTCCTTCATTGGAGTCCAGCTGTGTGTAATTAAACTGATAGGACGTGATTTGGAAAGGCGCACACCTGTCTATATAAGACCTCACAGCTCACACTGCAGGTCACACCAAATGAGAATCATGAGGTCAAAGGACCTGCTCAAGGAGCTCAGAGACAGAATTGTGGCAAGATCTGGCCAAGGTTAAAAAACAATTTCTGCTATACTCAAGGCTCCTAAGAGCCCAGTGGCCACCATAATCCTAAAATGGAAGAAGTTTGGGACCCCCAGAACTCTTCCTAGACCTGGCCGTCCAGCCAAACTGAGCAATCGTGGGAGAAGAGCCTTGGTGAGAGGTAAAGAAGAACCCCAAGATCACTGCGGCCGAGCTCCAGAGATGCAGGAGGGAGATGGGAGAAAGTGCCACAAAGTCACCTATCACTGCAGCCTCCACCAGTCAGGCCTTCATCGCAGAGTGGCCCGACAGAAGCCTCTACTCAGTGCAAGACATACGAAAGCTGCATAGAGTCTGCAAAAAACACATGACGGACTCCCAGACTATGAGAAATTAGATTCTCTGGTCTGATGAGATGAAGATAGAACTTTTTGGTGATAATTCTAAGCGGTATATGTGGAGAAAACCAGGCACTGGTCATCACCTGCCCAATACAATCCCCACAGTGAAACATGGTGGTGGCAGCATCATGCTATGGGGCATGGACAGGGCGACTGGTTGCAATTAAAAGAAAGATGAATGCGGCCAAGTACAGAGATATTCTGGAAGAAAACCTCTTCCAGAGTGCTCTGGACCTCAGACTTGGCCGAAGGTTCACCTTCCAACAAGACAATGACCCTAAGCATGCAGCTAAAACAACAAAGGAGCGGCTTTAGAACAACTCTGTGACCATTCTTGACCGGCCCAGCCAGAGCCCTGACCTAAACCCAATTGGGCATCTCTGAAGAGATCTGAAGATGGCGTCCACCAACGTTCACCATCCAACCTGACGAAACTGTAGAGGATCTGCAAGAAAGAATAGCCGAGGATCCCCAAATCCAGGATCCCAAGAAGACTCATGGCTGCACTAGCTCAAAAGGGAGGGTGCCTCTACTCAATACTGAGCAAAGGGGCTGAATACTTATGACCATGTGATATACTGAGCAAAGGGGCTGAATACTTATGACCATGTGATATACTGAGCAAAGGGGCTGAATACTTATGACGATGTGGTATTTCAGTTTTTCTGGTTTAATAGATTTGCAAACATTTCTACATTTCTGGGTGATTTTCTGTCAAGATGGGGGATGGGGCAGAGTGCACATTACTGAGGAAAAAATGTACCAATTGGTTGCAATGAAGCAAAGAGGGAAAAATGTAAAGGGGTCTTAATATTTTCCGTACCCACTCTATATAATCAATAGGAGTCTGGCTCCAGAGACCCCTGACCAATCACTTAGCTAGGGGATCCAATGCCCCCTGTGTGAACATGTGCGACTACCACTCCTATAGATTCTGCATGGTTGCAAATTCTCATCATGCAGGAGATTGGGACCCCCAGTTTCACGATCAGTGGGGGTCTCAGCACCCGGACCCCAAACAATCGTACATTTACATGCTATCCTGTGGTGATAAGTGACTAGTCGTCCATAAGACATTATTGTTTAAGAAACATTTACAAGGAGTGATTATGATGGTAATTGACAAACTCGGCTCTGCTACATCTGGAAATGTAATTTTAGGTTTCTGGTTCCCAATTGAAAACTATTATATATTATTCAGAGCTGGTGTCCTCCTGTGGTAGGGGGCCGCCTTAGGTCCAGGTGCGACTGTAAACTTTGCCCCTTCCCCGGGTTCTGTCTGCACAATTTAAGGGATCTGTTCAATGCAGAAGTTAAAGATCTTGAACATCTGTTTGTGCAGCCCCCGGCAGCCGCTATTATCTCCTGCAATTCCTATTACTATGGATGAAATGTCCCCCAGAGGCAGAGCTGTCTACCCTGCGCAGCCTCGCCACCCGCATCCATCACCAGCTGAGGCCGGCCCCCGAGCCAAACAGTAATTACAATCAAATATACATGGGACGGATACATTGTGTCATTGGAGGAACATCCAAATAAACAAATGAAAGCCATTAATAAATCCGTCATTATCGGAGCTCAGCTGCGGAGCTGCCCGGGGCTTAATGTGCCGCGACCATGGGTGGAAGTGGGTCCGGTGGAATTTACCGTGTTTAAAGGGGTCTAGTAAATGAAAGAAATCTGGGAGATTTAGCAATGAGAAACTGGAACAGCTACTGGTTGCAGCCAATTTGTGGCTTCTAATTTCCAAAGGTGGCAGGGGCTTCCTGATGATCGAAGTATGATGATAGTTGGGTGAGACAAGCCGACCACCATTTACATACACGCATCTGGAGCTGATGATAGTTGGGTGAGACGAGCCGATCACCATTTACACACACGCTTCTGGAGCTGATGATAGTTGGGTGAGACGAGCCGACCACCATTTACACACACGCTTCTGGAGCTGATGATAGTTGGGTGAGACGAGCCGACCACCATTTACACACACACATCTGGAGCTGATGATAGTTGGGTGAGACCAGCCGACCACCATTTACATACACGCATCTGGAGCTGATGATAGTTGGGTGAGACGAGCCGATCACCATTTACACACACACATCTGGAGCTGATGATAGTTGGGTGAGACGAGCCGACCACCATTTACATACACGCATCTGGAGCTGATGATAGTTGGGTGAGACGAGCCGATCACCATTTACACACACGCTTCTGGAGCTGATGATAGTTGGGTGAGACGAGCCGATCACCATTTACACACACGCTTCTGGAGCTGATGATAGTTGGGTGAGACGAGCCGACCACCATTTACACACACACATCTGGAGCTGATGATAGTTGGGTGAGACCAGCCGACTACCATGTATACACAAGCATCTGGAGCTGATGATAGTTGGGTGAGACGAACCGACCACCATTTACGCACACGCATCTGGAGCTGATGATAGTTAGGTGAGATGAGCCGACCACCATTTACACACACGCATCTGGAGCTGATGATAGTTGGGTGAGACAAGCCGATCACCATTTACACACACGCATCTGGAGCTGATGATAGTTGGGTGAGACGAGCTGACCACCATTTTTGTCTATATTAGGAGGGTCATACCCTCTGACCGTGCACCCCTCCCCCACTAGCCACAGGTAATCTTATCCTATATAGCAGGTTCCTACTTGCCCATACACAGGAGGTTTTTACGCAGAGAGAGGCTTCAGCATAGTGTAGGTTCCCAGTTATGAGATATGCCGTGAAGTGGCAACTGGGCAGATATACAAATGGCCATTTATGTATACTAAATATCTCATTTTTCTTAGATTTTCGTTAGCAGTAATGCAGGTCCATGTTCACACATTCACGGTGTCCATACTTTAACATTATCACAGTGCAAACTGTATTTTTTGTATTTTATGTCATGTTCATTTATGCACCTGTTCACACCTCAGTTTGGTGAGTGCCATCAGTCTTTTTGTCTATACCATTTATACACACATATCTGGAGCCGGCGAGCTGCTGGAGTCAACTCAGATAGCGGCCTCTGGAAACAGTCAACAAGCCGGTACCAGACACATTCCTAATATGCTAATACCCCAGGCGGGAATATGCTTTTCCAAGGGTGTAATTACTATAGGTGCAGGGTTGCAGTGCTCCCTGGAATCTAGGGGGCCACAAAAGTCCATTCGGACTATATGAAAACACCAATGCTAATAAAGACTTGCAATAATTGGGGGCCCCATTGGAGATTTTGCATTGGGGCCCATGAGCTTCACGTTACAGCACTGAGGTTTTCCTACATTGTATCAATGTACAGAACGTGGAGTAACGAGGATTACAATATCTGAGCAGACACTGAACAAGCAAGGGCTGCTGGGAGATTTCAGCTTAGAATCCTGCAGAATATACATCAATACTGTAAAAACAGGAGGCACAACTGAGGAACATTTCCACTGAGCCAGAAAGAAAACATCCAGTTGGTGTCAATACCCCGACTACCCATTGATCTCTATGGGAAAGGTGTAATAACACACTGGGGCCAGACCAGGATCTCCTGCCTGCTGGACAGTAACAAGCGGGGCTAGGGACATGTTCACACCACTGGACCGAACCATGGACACTGGACCCTCACTGTAAGCACAGGCTTCATGCCCCAAAGAGCTTGCATGATGCATTCATTGCCTAGGAAACCATCCGCCTCTGATTGACTGCAGCGGTAGCCAGTAACCATGGCGAATAGGAAATTCCTCTTTTCCTTAATCAATTCAAAATCTACATTTCTTAGAGGACCCTAAAGGCTAGTCTTATATGGTCCGGGATTATTATGGTGATGAGCCCCTTTAACGCGCCTTGGCTGGAGGCTCCTCTTGGCTCCGGCCTCGGCTGTGGGAACAGACGACATCTGTCACCTGGAGGCAGCGATCAACCTGATCCTGCAGATCCCTTCCTGGAAATCCACAAGTCACAGGTGACAATGCACAGACCGGAGCCGCAGGGTCCAAAGACGGGGAAGTGTGAGGCCTGGAGGGGGAGCTTTAATGGGGGCTTCCAACAAGAGACAGAGTTTCTCATTCACTTTGGCAATAAATCCTGAGGGTCCTAAATATGGGACTTCACCATCCAGAGAACTCGGGTGTCCCCGATGTCACAGGAAAGTCCGCGGCTGGTCCTTGTGTCATTATTATATGATAATATGTCTGCAGGGGCAAAGGATCACCGAGATCCTAGAGGTCAGAAAGGTCAGAGATCACTGATCAATCCTGGAGGGCAAAAATAATCCCCCCAAAATAATCCAGAGGACATCATGATGGGGACAAATATGGTCCTGAAAAGTCCTAATAGAAGGGAGGATACAAAGGGATAGAGATAGATAGATAGATAGATAGATAGAGGGATAGATAGATAGATAGATAGATAGATAGATAGATAGATAGAGGGATAGATAGAGAGATAGATAGATAGAGGGATAGATAGATAGATAGATAGATAGAGGGATAGATAGATAGATAGATAGAGGGATAGATAGATAGATGAAACCCACTTCCTGCTACACTGCACCAAGTACTCAGCAGTGAGGGACACTCACTTCAGGAGACTCTCCCATCTCTTCCCGGATTTCAGCTCCATGAAGGAGGAAGAGAAAATATATATCCTGCTGGGGGAAGAAGAGAGCGCAGTGGAGATAGCAGCGCAGTATGTGAGCGAATGCCATAGACTTCGAGAAAGAGAACTATGATAAGTCATGGACTTCCATAGCCCCCCATCCCAGATGTGGCCCCCCCAATCCCCACCCTGGATATGTCCCATCCACCGTTACCACAGTCCCACCGTGGATATGCCCCATCATAAGCCATGGACTTCCATAGCCCCCATCCTAGAAGTGCCCCCACAGTCCCCACCCTGGATGAGCCCCATCCATCCTTCCTACAGTCCCCACCCACCATCCCCACAGCCCCAGCCCCTAATGTACACTTGCTTTGGCAAAACTAATTTGTATTTGGTCCTGCCAATAAAGCTTATTTGATTTGATTTGATTTGATTTGATTTGATAGATAGATAGAGGGATAGATAGATAGATAGAGGGATAGATAGATAGATAGATAGATAGATAGATAGATAGATAGATAGAG